>NW_027510358.1:495000-624179 GCF_048772815.1 Callospermophilus lateralis
TTGAATACCTTGTGCAAATGATGGCAGAAATTTTTGTGAGACAGGTTTTAATGAAAAGGAGAAAACAGAACATGATTTTATGGTTAACTTGACCGTAAGGACAATGTTGCTAGAGCCTTCTATTCAAAAAGTATGAAAAGTGATATTTTCCCCCAGAGATATAAGATTCAAATCTTTCTTAAAATGTATAAGGGACTGGATTTTTCATTTTTATTTTTCCTAGGTGAATTTATAGTTCTTTTTTTTCTAAGAAGTTCATCTGAAATATAAAATCTCTTTCTGCTTTTCAGCCTTACTTTGGTCACAGAAGGTGGCTCAGGTTCTTGATTATCCTCTGTTTTTTAGCATTTGCTCCAATGCGCAGCAGTGGCCTTTCTCTTTGGTCTCTAGACCGTTTCAAGTCATCCTGGATCGGACCCAGCTCCCTGGATTCCATTTTCATGTTATCTTCTGTATCTCATAGTCTAATATTAGAGCTGTGTCATCATTTTTCTCATTCTTGACCATCACTGTGGTTTACTATGTCCCCCAACCTTGTGTTAGACACTCAGTCTCCATTGCAACACAGTTGAGAGGAAGATCCTCATAAGAGGTGATTAGGTCATTAAGGGCATCGCCATAGGGATGAATTTGCGGGGGGGAGTGAGTTCCTAATGAAAGGGTAAGCCCCCACCTCTCATCCTTTCTTGCCATCACACTTTCCACCATGGAATGATGCATCAAGAAAGTTCTTGCCAGATGTGAACCTTTCAACTTTGAAATTCCTACACTTCAGAATTTTAAGAAATCGCTGTTCTTTATAAATCATCCATGTCAGTTATGGCAGCACAAAGTGGACCAAGACAAATGTTTAGAATAAAAAAATAGTTCTTCATATTCTCCCTGGTACTTCTTATTCTCTTTGCTTTGTTTTTAAATTTTTCTTGCGCTGAAATTCTGTTCTTATTTATTCATCTCTTTTCAGGAGTTTTGTCTTTGAGAAACCAGATAGTTATAGACAAGTGATGGAGTGAAGTTGTGTTTATTTTGCCTTAGTACAGAGTATATTTTCATGAGGCAGGAGTCCACACCAATGACCATGTAACTAATTTAAAACTTTCTATCCATGATTTGATTATGTTTTAATGAAGTATTATTATAGTAATTCAGGATCTACAAATAGCGTGGAATGGTTTAGGATAAGAGGAAGAATGCTTTTAAGTATCATGGGGTTTAAATGGGTACAATCTAGTAATAAAGTCTGGGGCAGCACCCCACCTCCCCCACCAGCAGCTCTCAGATCTCTGTGCGAAAGGTCAGAGTGCTCCCTGCCATCTTCTTCTGGTAGTCCTTGTCAAATTCTTCATTTTGGGCCACAGTAAAATAGTTCTTCCAGTCACCAGGCATCCCTGAAACAAGGCAAAATCTCAGTGATTGCTTCAAGAGTCCAGGGAGAATTGAGTGTACACCCAAGTTGTACAGTGGTATTGCTGGCAAGAATAAGCAATGCAGCATCAAACACTAATGGGAAAATCCAAGTAGACATGAGAATTACAGGGTTTCACTTGACATCTTAGGATATATGTCTCATCTACCTTTCCTCATAAAAGGGGAGATGGAGTGGTCCATGATGCTGCTAGGTAGAGTAGTATAGTTGGCTATTGGGTTTTGCTTCATGACATCAAATGAGGTATGATAGATGATTTTATTCAGAACTTCCTCTGTTATGTCTTTCTCCAGGAACTTCAATATCTTCTCAATTCTCCTCTTTGGGTTCTGTATGTAGAACAATTACACAAAATAAATATTTTGGGATCTTCCATTAGGGATGATATTCTGTTAAGGTTAACTGCATTTGTAAAGAGACATGTTAAGGGATTCATTCAAATATATTCCACAAATATTTCTCAAGTGTTACTAGTGAAAGGCACTGTACTACCCCAGATGTGCAGCAACAAGAAGATTGGGACTATTTCTATCATCAAGGAAATTGCCCTGCAAGAAGGAAACTGGGTATAAAATGAGCAATTGAAGTTCTAGATGTGCTTCCTGTGTCCCCACATTCCAGGAACGGGGAGGACAGGATGGGGATCATCTGAAAGAGACCAGGAGACCTCAAGAGAAGGAGAAATGTCAACTTCTGGAGGATTTCAGGGAAGGCATAGTGAACAAAGGAGAGTGTTGGTTAGTGTGATAATTAACTCTAGTGTCTGGGCTATAAGAATTGGCAGCAAATGGTCTATGAGTTTAATAGAAGGCTAATAAAAGAACGAGTTTACCCAGAAGTGTACATGTTTGTACCTTGCTTCTTTCTGATAAAAAAATAGTTGCAAAAAAAGGAGTTATAGCTTTTGATTAAATTTTAGAGTACTTCTTAGCATGGTCATAGGTGGCAATTTGTAATTCAAGGACATTAATCCAGACTCACAAGTGTTGAATCTGCTATCCACTCATCCACAATGAAATGAAGAAATCAGTTCACTGTCCTAATGTGTGACACTAATCCTGCAAATTTCAAATGGACTAGACCTCAAGTAGTAAGGAGGGCATAGAAGAGAGAGAAGGAAGTAGATTTCTTGAACAGAAATATGCACAATTGATAGTTATGATCGCAAAAATCTTTACAATAATCTCATGAGATAGAGATGATATAATTTTGTAGGTAAAGAAACATGACTCATATGTATCAGGATTCAACAAGGTGATCTGGCTAGAAGGCACAAGCTATTTCCAGAGGAAAAGGGTCTTCTGGAAAGTGTGAAAAAAAGATACTTCTGAAGACAAAAAATATGGTTAGAGCTGAGGGGAAAACCTAGCTGGAAAGAGTGTCATGGAGAGGTTCTTCTGTTGGTAAGTACACATTCCAGTGTCCCCACATCCCAGGAACTGGATGACAGGATGGGGATCGTATTGCCTTCACCTCTTTCATGTCCTCATAGAAAAGGTAGAGAATGTGATGCTGGTCCTTCATATCCCACCATCCCTTTACATGGTCATACCAGGAGCCCCATAGCACTGAGGAGGAGAGAGAAGGGACATCAATGTCAATATGAAACTTATCAAATGAGCATGACTTATCAAATAAAAGAGGAAAATTACTAAATACAACCAAAATACAAAGATACTGAGCAGAAGGATTCTTATTGCACAAGACAGAAAACTTGTTCTTTGAAAGTATTTTGGAAGATTGTGAAAAATATTCAGAATTTCCTGGGTTATATTTCCACCCTCGAACTTAGTTTTCCACAAGATATTGTCTATGGCCAGGGAATAAAAATCTTTTCCTTGCATCACCACAAATTGTATAGATCAATAAATATTGTTTCCAACATGCTGATTTTGAAAAAAAGACTTTCATTTTAAAAAGTCTCTAATTACCTGCTCTTGGGACATCTTTGTTTTCAGTGATGGTAAATGGGAGGAGAGAAGATTGCTGGGTGTCTTTTGTTGTCCCTGTGAACCCTCCTGTACCTTGCATCTTTATCTACGTTGCCAAGCACTTTGCAAGTTGACCTGCACAATCTGTCACCAGGGTCTCCTTTTACCTCAGAATAATAGATGGACTTTATTTCAAGAAGCATTGGAAGGCTTTTGCAAGCAGGAAGAGAGAAAGAACAATATATTTGTTTCACTGATGCCTCCCAATTGACTCACTTTATTGATTGCTACCTCCACCAAACGCCTCAGCTTCTGTGAAGGGGACCTCTCCTATCTCCAGGGAACTGTTGCTCCTTCAAGAATACTTCACTAGTTCTTGCTGATTTCCCAAAACTCTGCCCACAGCATTGTGAATAGTCTATTTGTTGACATCTCTTGGGAGACCTCATTCATGACATCTACTTCCTTGCAGGACCTTGACAGATACAATTCAGTGAAAACTCTTCTTTTTTGATGTCAATAGCTAAGTGAGGGAGAAAATAGGAACCCACAGTTTCCTTTCACTTACCTTTTCCATCTTTGAATGCTTCAATGTATTCCTCCCATGTACCAGGGTCAGGCACCATTGAATTCATTCTTGAAAAATGATAGTAAGATACCAGACAGTCCTTGGTATTTCTAGATACATAGATAATCTGGAATCATACAGAAAAGGGAGAGAGAGGAAGAGAGAAAGCAAGATAGAAAATTATCACCATTTAGTGCTGAGGTTGTTGTTTTTAGAAAGCCATTTTGGAGAGTCTTGGATGATCCTATTGGAGGAATAGAGCATACATATGTTTTCTACAAAGTGATCATCTCTTCCAGTCTGCCTAGAAATTGTTCTGATTTGTAGCTGGTAGTCTTTGTGTTACTATTGAGTACCTCTTCTTTTAAATCCTAGAATTTTCCTGGGTTGCACATAAATACTGTACTCATCCTAACTTAACTTGGAGAATAAGGTATGTTCATCTATTCAGGGTGCTCTAACAAAGTACCACAGACTGGGTGTCAAATAAAAACTAGAAAGATTATTTCTCACAATTCTAGAGGTTAGATTGTCTGGTCAGGTCTTGCTTCCTCTTAGATGACCATGTTTTATAAGAGTCCTAATCTTAGGACCTAAGGACCTAATCATCTATGAAAGCACCCCCATTCTTAAAACCATTACTTTGAGGATTAGAATTTCAATATTTGAACTTGAGAGGGTCATAACATGTGAAGGAAAGGTTCTCCTTGGATTTTGATAAACAAAAAATCTAAATTATAAAGTGGAAGGAGCTAAAGCAATGAGCTTATTGTCCCATTCTTACAAGATGAATCCCAGGCTTATAGATAAATTATCATTCCTATATTTTTATTCATGGATAAGATTGAAGACCTCTAAGGACAGTGCCAACTCTTTTTTAGTGATGTTTGTGATGCTGATTCTTAAAGGAAAGGCAATGGTATGTCCTGGCAAGAAAAAAATGACCTCTTAGCTTCTTGTCTTGCTGTCCCCCTCCTTCCCTAACCACCTTGGGTTCTGTTCCAACCTATGCTGCTTTCAGTGGGGTTGGGGAGGTAGAGCACTGTGGTGATGGGTAGTGTTCCCCCCCAAAGGTCCATATGTAAAGAATTGGTACTTAGGGTAGAATTACTGGAAGAGATTGAGCCTTGTGAGAGGGAGGTCTTAGGTCATTGGAGGTGTATTCTCAGAGGGGATTGTAGAATCCTGTGTCCTCTTTTTTGTCTGTCTGTCTCTCTTTCTCTCTCTCTGTCTCTGTCTCTCTCTCTCTCTCTCTCTCTCTCTATATATATATATATATATATATATATATATATATATATGAGTGTGTGTGTGTGTGTTTACACACATACACATATATATAGCTAAAGATGTGAAAACTCAATCTGATATGCACTTTTGCCATAAATTGCCCTAACTGGAGGTCTAACTAAGTGGACTGCCTGGTCTTGTATTTTAACCTTCAAGCCAAAATAGTCCTCCTTTTACTTCACAAGTAGCTGTGTCAGGTATTTCATTACAGTACTTCAAAGCCAACCGATACAAGCTCAAAATTTTCTCAAGCACATTTGCCCAGCATATCACTTTATCAACAGAATTTGTGTCCAACACAACCAATACTCAGTCATAGTTTCCTCTTGGTGAATTACTCTCTCTCTCTCTCTCTCTTCCATTCCCAACTACATTTCACCTATTATTCTCTTAGTCCTGTCATGACTATTGTTCTGGCCCATTTTTTGCTGTTCGATTTCCATCCAATATTCATGAACATAATTAAGAAACCAAAAAATCTGAGGTAACTACAAAGCCATGTATCAATATATTCTCAGATATTTCTTAATTTTTATGTCAGCTCTTGCTTTCAAGGCCTGAGTAACTGACAGTATGAGTCTTGGGCTAGATAGGGATGTGTAGTCCAATGTTAAATCAATTTCCAAGAGTTTGTTGACCTGTATTAGTTTTGAATTGCTGATGAAACAAGTCACCACAAATTCAGTGTTTTAAAACAATGTTGATTTATTCTTTTAAAGATATGGAGGTCAGATTTCACTGGGCTAAAGTCAAGGTGTAATCAAAACTGGTTCCTTTTGGTAGTTCTAGGGAAAAATTCATTTCCTTGTGTTTGACTCTGGAGTGTGACTGCATTTTTTGCCTCCTGACACCCTCCTGGATCACTCTAACTTCTTTATTTGTCACATTTCCTATTTCATAAGTCCTTCATGGTGATATCTAGGGCCTAGATAATCCAGGATAATAGTACCATCTTGAGATCCTTAATTTCATCATACCTACAAGGTCCATTTTGCAATAATAGCATTCCCAGGTACTGTTTAATAGATGCAGATATCTTTGGGCAATCACTCTTCATCCTATTATACCATCCTAAAATGAAAAGCTTGTACTAAGTTCTCTAAAGTCATTTCCTACTCAACTAACTCACAAATCTTAGTGCATAAAGAGAGATAATGCCATTGATATTTCTACACTATTTAGAAGACCTGAGTTTACAAAAGGAAGGTGTTAGTATGGTGAATAACCAAGGGCTAGTGTATCTTCTGACACTAAGCCTACAAGATCTGGTAATAATATTGGTTTTTGAGCAGCAAAATTAGCATGTCATGAATGGAATTATCTGTGGCAATAAAGCAAAAATTTTTTACGAGTCAAGGTATCTTGGGTATAATCTCAGGAATGGGATAGAATTCCTAAGCATAGTCTTATGGCTGTCTATACTATTTTGTCTTGCCCCCCCCTTTCCCCTTCACAGGAATGGGAGACCATTTCTGAATATGAACAACTGTTCAGTAGTATTGTACTTTATTTGGAAAGAGGAGATGGTCAAGATAAAGAATTGGTGAGTCATAGAAACCCAGAAAACAGAATTGCATTTTGTATATGGACACGGCACCAAGGATAGTGCTATAGCTAAACAGACATAACTCTTATGGTTTCTAATTGAGTTCAGTACAGAAAATGAAAGAGCTTGTGGTTATCTTGGCAGTGAGAAACTTAACATCAACTCACTTTGTTTGCAACTTTCATGTAATTGGGTTTCCCTAGGATCTTGCCTATAAGGAGATATTCTAGTCCAGTTAATATGAGCATCTGATTCTGCCATGTGATTTTACTTTCTATTGTAAATTTCAATTTAGTATTTAGTTTATATTCATATTACATTGATTTCAAGTTTCACTGGTAGAGCACATATCAAAAGGAAACACTAATATAGTCAATGTACACTGCATTTGTGGGATTTGAATTAGGAAGTGTCATTTGTATTATTGCATGGACATAGAGGCATAATAGCACCTGGAAGCTTGCTTCATGAGATATGTTCTTTTTAAGTGTGGGCCAAGTTTCTAGATGCTAACAAAATCAGATTTCTCATCCTGAAAGGAAGAGAAATAGTTTTTGAACACCAAAGTGGACATTATTTAATTGGAACAGCCAGATAATGAACATGAGCATGGACTTCAGATTTTGACAGTGGAGAATATAATTGACAGACTCAGCTGCATCACTCTGAATTTACCACCATATTCCTTGAAAGGCCACATTTCTGAAAGGCTGCTCTTAGCTAAAGAGTGAGCATGATGGGGCTTTCTAGGCAATCAAGACTCTCTGGTGGTTGGCTTTGGTTGGAGAATCTGCATTGGTGTGGCTGCATTTTGTTCAGGGCTTCATTGAAAATGTCCCTAGATCTCCTTACTTGCCCCACGGGATCAGGCCAGCATCACGATCTGATGGCTCTCCATGCTCCTTTGTCTACACTTTCTCCCCGCAGGTTTTTCCCCAAGTAGATATTTGCATATCTAACTCCCCCATACCCTATGCTTGTTGGAGGACCCAAACTAAGATTCCAACCTTCCTCAGGAAGTGCCTGCTTTGTTTCATTGATCACTGCCTTTGAAGTTGGATTAGTTGTCAATCAGAACGATTTCCCAGTATATTTCTAGAAATAGTATTAGGAAAGGAAGGTGGATCCAGAGAAAAGGGTATGGTATTATGGCCTACAGCTACCATGTTCAATGTAGTTCTCTGATTACTTTCCTTTGACTGTCTTTGCTTGTTTCTACTTAGAGTAGCAAATTTTACTTTTGAATTCTCTTTCCAGAAGGATGGTGGTAGCATCTGAACAGGTAGATGAGTCTTCAGAGTTCTAGGAGAAGGCATTTTATTGGCCAGGTCCAGACCTTGGAAATAAGTTGAACATTTCTCATCAGCTACATGGATCCAATAGTGTTTTGTCAAACGTTGGGAATCATATTGACCACACGACTGGCTCTGTGCCTTAAAGAATGATGTCATAGTCCGTGTTGCCCCCCTAGCCCATAGAGTCTACCTGTCCATTCTGGTAGAGTACAACACTAATGAGGCACAGCAAAACATGGAGGCAACACTGTTTCCCTCTCCTGTTGAGCACTGAGGTGTGCCTGGGTGGGCAGACAAAGAGGCTTTGGGAGGTCTAGTTTAGTGAGAATAAGACTCAGGGTATCTGGTTCTTTGGGCATCTCTGTTGTTGCATGGAAGAGCTGCCTATTCCTCTGAAGAGAGGGAGTTTACTGGGGCACCTCGATGGCCCTAGAAGCTCTGTCTAGAGTTTCAGCCTTTCTTTCAGCTGTTACTTCCATAACCAAGTTCCTGTCGTGTGCCAGCACTGAGCACTGTGCAGCAAGATGCTTTTAACTGAAAAGTGGAGCTTTATAGTCATCAAGTAATTTTTCCAAATAGTTAAATGTGGGAGCCATGATGGGAAGTCATCAGTCGGTGGGTGTGGAGGGCCACAGAGGTGGAGCTCTGTGAGAAACAGGAGATAAGCAAGGCCAGGAAGACTGAGTAAGGCATAGACAGAATCATTCCTAGAAAGAGAAAGTCCAATGCTAAGTGCTAGAACACTGAGCGCAGCTGGGACTGGTTAAACACTGCATAAACTTCAGGGGAAGGCTTGCAAGGAAAGCAGAAGTGTCATTTGTGGAGAACAAACCATCTGACAAAGAAGCAGATCTATGGAGAAAGGGAGGTATTATATGGAAATATGGTGGAGAAAGAAAAGAAAGGAGGGAAGGAAGAAAAAGTAAAGACCTTGTGGAAATGAAAAGAAAAGCAACTCTTGACTGTTCTTCCTCCTCTTCCCATCACCAGCACTATCCACAAACAAAAGCACACAGAAGAGGCCTTACAGATGCAAGAGGGTGCTTTCAAACTAAGGACTGTCCATAAAATGAACATAAGTGGAAAAGGGCTGAGTGTATTAATACCAAATTACTGTAAAAGTCAGAAAAAGCAAACCACTTTCCCAAACCAACTACAAACCTGAAAACATGGTGCCACAACCTGTCAGACTAAATTCAATATTCTGAAACAGAAATTTGGGAATTGTATATATATATATATATATATATATATATATATATATATATATATATATATATATAAAATCAGAACTACAAGAAATAAGAGTAGAAATGAAAAAAAGATAGGCAAGTACAAAAAGATCTGGTAGAAATCAAGAAAGATATAGAAAGAACATAAAAGAATATTAGAAACAGATTAAATTATGATGTAGACAATGGAGAAAAGATTTAAATGCAAACTTAACAGGAGATAGTGAAGGAAAGCAAGAAAATGCCTAAGAAAATAACAGTGACAAAATGAAAGAAGTGAAAAAAAAGTGTCCAAAGCAGAAGACAGGTGAGGAAGTTCCAAAACTGGCATGCATTGAAGTTCCTGAGAAGTAAAAAAAAAAATAGTGAGATGGAAATAATTTTTAAGTCCATAAGTTGTACAAACTTTCTGGAACAAGCCCTTTAATTTACATCTAAGCCATGGGAAGTAGATTTATAATGATCAATTCTGAAACATACTGAAGTTACTAGATCTGAAGATAAGGACCTCTAGAAAACAGATGAAATGGTTCATGAAGTTGAGAGAATACAACTAGCCTTGGACTTCTTAAAAATAGCATAAAAAAAACAAACAAACAAGGGAAAAGTGGAGTAGCATTTTAAAGAGGCTTTAGGAAAGAACTTGTGAATAAAAGATACTGTAACCAGTGCAGCTGTGCTTTAAATACCAAAAATTGTAGAATAAATGATTGAGTGTGTAAGAAGTCACTAAATGCAGCACATAGGAGCCCTTCCTTCACTATCTATGAGAATAAGTTTCATTGAACCAAGAAATGACCCAGAACACTTTGTTAAAAGTACTTAAGAGCAATTTTTCACATTATTTAGTACTAGATCTAAAATAATGCAAGTAAAGTCCTGGGTAAAATAATGTGTAGAACTTATACATTACAATGAAGTAGAAATAATGCAACTCGAAATTTGAGTAATATCACCGGCTTCTGTATAAGTAATGAGGGAGTCAGAGGATTCTTTTGAAACCAGCATATCAAATCATAAAAGATTATGTAAGAGAAAAAAAATTTACATTTTTAGAGGTAGCAATTTATAGATAGATAAACACTGGCAAAAAGGTAGAAATTTTCTTAATCATAAAAAAATAAAACAAACAAAACAATAAAAACCCAAACAAAAAGTCCTGCATGCACTTAAATAAAAGAAAAGAAAAAAAATCATATAAACACATTAAACATTATTATACACAGTAATTTCAAATGAAATTTTTAAATCTGACATAATTAGAACCAAAATTTTTGAATTTTGAATTTTTGAATTAGAACCAAAATTTTGAAATTTTTGAATCTGATATAATTAGAACCAAACCTATTAGTCATATCAATAAGAGTCAGTGCTCTTAAATTTAGAAGTATTAAGGTTTTTCAAATTGACTCATAAAAGGAAATCTAACTATATGCAGAATAGACCTTTCTAAAACACACTGACTAATAAAGACCAAAGTAAAGGAATGAAGAGAGATAAAACATGCAAATTAAAAATAAAAAGGAATTGTGATGCTATTAGATAAAGCAGGATTCAATTCTTATATGAAATGAAGAAGGAGGAGCTTTATAGTGCTGAAGACCCTATTAAATTAAGAAAATGTCATAACAAATATCTGGTATTATTAAATAATAATATAAATATAAATAACAATAGGCATTATTATAGCTATTATTATTTTACAAATAAAAAAACATTAGATTTTGAGATGCCTAATAACTTGTTCATGGTCAAGAATCTCAACCACTATTTCTAGCAGAATAGTTGGATTCCCAAGTCTATGCCTTCTCACTATTGGGTTATCTTCTGTTGCCAAAGGTCCCATTTATTACTATATATTTTATGAAAACATGTTCTTTATTCTCTACTTGATTACAGACTCTTCAAAGGTGTTGTGCCTTACATTTCTTACTATATTTGATGTGATGCATGATGTTTTTTGATATTGCTACTATATAAATTTGATTTAATTCTTTGGTAGACAGGTTTTAGATAAAATACATTTGAAGACATTCCCTTCGTGAGCTGGCAGCAGAATGACACAGGAATGTGGCTTTTCAAAACATGTTAAAAACAACTGACACATGATGAACACAAAATTATATATTCTTATGGGGCACTGTGATAATGTAACATGTATACAACATGTAATCATCAAGTCAAGGTAATCAGCATTTCCATCTTTTTAAACAATTATTTTTCTTTGTGCTAGGAAACTTTGAACTCTTCTAGTTCATTATAAGTTACATAATGAAATTATTGAAAACTATAGATGACCTACTGTGCTGTATAGAATGCTGGAACGTTTTCCTCCCATTTAACTGTATTTTGATGCTCATTATTCAATTTCTGTCTGGTTCCTCTTCCTAGCCTCTAGTGACTTGCAGTCAACAATTTCTATAAAATTAAATGTTAAGTCCCACATATGAGCAAAAACATGCAGTATTTTTCTTTTTGTGTCTGGCTTATCTCTCTGAACATAATGTTCTTTAGTCACATTTACATTGGGGCAAATGACAGAATTTCACTCCTTTATGGCTAAATAATATTTTAGTATCTATATACCAAAAAATTATGGCTCAGTGGATGCTATGGTTCCTCAATCTTGCTATGTTAGCTTTCCATCATGAAAACAGATACTTCAAATAATCAACTTATAAAGAGGAAAGATTTGTTTTAATTCACAGTTTTAGAGGTTCCAGTCAATGACCATTTGGCCCTTTTGCCTTGGGCCTATGATGAAGCAGCATCTCATGGTGAGAGCGTTGGGTAGAACAAAACAACTCACCTCATGGACAGGAAGGGCAAGACGGAGAGCAAAGGGTCCCTCAACTTCAAGGGCACACCCAATGCTCTAAACCCCTCCCACCATGTCCTGCCTACCAAAGGTACTGTACCTTCTGTCAACTCCAAATGGGGATCAAGCCTTTACTATGTGGACACTGGGGAGACATTTAGGATCCAAATTATTTAGGATCCATCTGCCTTCTCTACACTAAAATGCTCCAGCATAAGGAAAGAATGATTACCTGATGCTGCCAAATCATACATCTTAGAAAAGGAATTTGGAAGTCATTTTTTCCTACTTTTTTGACTTAGATTATCTTCAGATTCCTTCTCAGTTTCATTTGGAAATACTTTCTAAGAGGCCTATGGGAAAATGCCTTCCTTAGGTGAAGACTGACCCTGTATGGTGGTAATGACCTCTCAGGTCCCAGCTGGGCACACTTACCTGAGTTGAGAGATGGAGGTAAAGACCACTCTAGGAAAGGGTGCTGGTCAAAGGTGTTGGCCCTCTGGCACTTTTGCACATCTCCATCATTTTGGATCATGTCCACAATCTCCTGTGTCCAGGTTGTTCCTAAAAGCATCAATCATTCTCAATACCATTCACCATGGCACAGTTCAATCCATTTTTCCTTGATTATTCAGTTAAATTTGCTTTTTCTGAACATGGAACAGGATCATCTCATGTGTCACCTTTTCTGTATGCCAACCAAAGTGGGTGGGATCCTCCTTTGAGCACTGGAGGCCCTCCATTCTCATTGTCACGACCTGCTCATAATATGTGCTTCTTTGAACACCTGTTCTCTGTATCCTTAGTATTTAGCATAGAAATTTGCAGGTAATAGACCTAGATTGGTTGTATAAATATTGAATCAAATGTAATGAGACATAAAGATGAATTAGCCAATGTCCCTCCTTTAACAAGCTATTATGGTTTTCTTTTTGGAGGAAATATGGCAGAGACTGCTTATTATCTAGCTACTATTCATATTTTTTTCCTTTCAAATTAAGAGATCCTCAAATATTAGCTGGACTTATAACTATTTATGTAAAAAGCTGCATTTTCAATCTTTCTTGCAATTACATGTGGCCAGGGCACTAAATTCTGGGAAGCAGTTTTTAAAGGGAGGTACAGAGAGTAACTCCTTATTTACGACCTCTTTGATGGTATTTTGGAATGATGATTGGACCTCCAGCAACTTATACAGGACCATAGAAGCAAAAGCCACATCTTAAGGTGGTGGAGAAGAAAGTTAGAAGGAGTCAGGTTTGCTGATGAAGGGTGCAGCCACTGTTTCAGTATTGGACTACCAATATAAGGACAACTTTTCTTTTGTGTTATTTTGAGTTTTCTGATACCCTTAGTCAACCTGAATTCTAAATGATATAGAAGAGGGATATTAATGGACATATGGATAGGCAAAAGTTAAATTATGGGAGGGAGGCTGAGTTACTGCAGTGGGGGTCAGTAGGTCTAATTGAGGAGAAAGGTACAAGGCCTGGAATGAAGACTCAAAGCAGAATGGAGTGTGCATCTCCATTAAGGAGGCAGGGCAAGCCAGGAGAGGAAATTTCAAGAGCTAAGAGAGAGAGGCAGGCATACTCTCCATGCTGGAAGTGTAAGAAAGGCTCAGAAGAGGTTGAGAGGTATTGAGAAGTGGGGAATAGAGAGAAAGAGTGTCAGGACCATGGTATAGAGGACAATATGTTCGACTGCATAATTTCCAAGGTGAGTTGAAACAAAATTTCTTCCTGAAGAACAATACAGGATGAAGTTAAGAACTAGGCAAGAGAAGTGTCCAAAGCAAATTAGTCAGGAAAGAAGAGTATTGAGAAACTGAAAGTGCCTAACCTAGTTGACTAAATAAGATCTGGTGAGGTGGGGTGCTTCAGAATCTATGAAGAAAGAAGCATCTTCCAAATATCTTCAGTGAATCCACACTTTCTTGCAATCTTTCTGATTATGAATATCTAATATTTTTCTTACTGAGTCAAGCGGTCCCTGAGAGATTTTTTTTCAAACTGGTTACAGCTTATAGTTCTTTGCTTCACTTGGTCACACAGTGTGGAATTAGAAATATAGAAAATGCAGGAGATCATCAGTCACTTCATCACAGTCTTTTCCTATTTGTCTATTCTGCACAATCCTGAGATATCCTTTGCCTTTTTTCCCCCACATAATCCACTTCATTTTATAAGAGACTGGTAGACATCATCTCCACTTTCCCAGATGCATTCCACCATACTCACATAGGTTTTAGACGCTGTTATTTTAGCCCAGTATCTATTGGGCTGAAAGATTCATTTTCTTGTCAATTTCTCCCTAGGAGGAACATCTCAGAAATAGGGGCTACTGTTCATTCAGGAAAGCTTAACAGAGAAGAAGGAGATCCTGGGCAGCCAAGATTTACTGGAAGAACTTCTACACTATTTCTTAGATTCTGTGCTCTTACGTTGTTTTGTAATTTTTTTTTTATTCCATTGCAATTCTGGCCACCTCTTTCTTTACCAAGGACTTAAATAAGAGGGAGGATCTTGCATTTGCATTCATGAATAAGTCTTGGTTCCACTTTTTCCAGGGACCAGTACTGAAGAAAAACTATATTCATTAAAATTAGGAGTCCCAATTTCAATATCATTGCTTTGCTAAGGCTGATGCCACCTACTGCTATTTCTGCACACCCACCTGCCTTTGCGTAGGTTGCAATGAGGAGATCATCATATTTTGCTTGGGAATTCCAGATTTTGTCACAGTTATCACTTATCAGCTTGGTCATGAGGATTCCATCAATTTCTGTGGTTTCTGGTTGTAGGTATTTTTCCTCCAGGTGGAAATCTTTCATTTCCTCCAAGGAATTTTAGTATGTGGACTTGACAGGTGCTTAAAAGAAAGGTAGACTTTTGTCATTTCTAATACTTAGAACAGTCACTCCTTAATTTTTTTTCTTTGGAGAGAGTCAGGAGAGGTGCATGATAGGAGCTTATTATTGCTTTTAATATTTATTTATGTAAGAAAAGTCAAAACCGTGGAAGCCTGGAGCATTTTGAAAAGCTTTGTTTCAGGGTGTAACAATGATAAAGATGCAAATACATCTCAAATGGAGATAAACATGGGG
Source organism: Callospermophilus lateralis (assembly GCF_048772815.1). Taxonomy (NCBI): domain Eukaryota; kingdom Metazoa; phylum Chordata; class Mammalia; order Rodentia; family Sciuridae; genus Callospermophilus; species Callospermophilus lateralis. The sequence goes on from NW_027510358.1 coordinate 510,213, forward strand.
AAGGAACACAGATCTGGGAAATTGTCTCCCTTGGGTTGGCACTTCAGAGCCTACCTGTCTGAGGTCTGAGTGACAGAGATATGAAGAGCCCATGGCAAAGGCCTCTTGTCAGGTTTTAACACAAAGAAGTCAGAATGGAATCAGAATATAGGTTGACTGGCTTTGAAGCATGCTGGAAGAGGGTGAATAAGCTGCGTTTGATCTGAGTAGCTGTAGAGCTTGGGGGAAGTTATTTACACTCTTCTTGGGGTTCCTCATTAGACAATGACTATCAACAGACTATACCATGACAGAGTGAATGACAGAAATCCCCTTGTATTTCTACAATCACAGATTATGCATTCAGTCTTCAAATTCTGACTGAAGAGTAATAAGCCAGCTAAGCATTTAACCTCTATTTGCTAGGGGAAGTAACCCTGACTTGTTCTTCAAAAGAATAAATATCATGTAGCAACATACAATAAAAGAAGACAAAAGGGCTTGGGCAGAGGAGACAGTTATAAGTTAGAAAAAACTAAAGAGAGCTATACAAATGCAATTCAAAAAACTTAACTGGGATCTAAAATGGGAAAAATAAGTTTTAGAAGGCATTGGGGAAATAGGACATAAACTGTATGTTTAGTGTTAGGATGAGATAGAAGAATTGCCTTACCCTCAGAGGTATCAGCTGAAGTATACAGGGCTACAGTGTCACAGTGCCCCCAACATCACTTTAGATGGTTCAGTAAAATAGTGTGCATTCATGTTTGCTTACTTGTACAAATACACACATATGCACAAAAATATGAGAAGGGAAAGGAGAACAAAAGTGGAAAACATGAAGAAAATATCTAGAAGCGAATCAGGGAGAAGTTTTCCAAGTATTCTTCATATTCTCCCTGCCAATCTAAAGGAAAAGATATGAAAAAAACAAAGTCCCATTTACTGTCAGACTACTGTGTTATGTGAGCTACCTATGCACAGGAGAGGCAGCTTATAGTTTCAAATTTTTCAGTAGAATGTTCCTCCCTCTTTACAAAGTCAACACCAACACAGTGGGGGATTGTGTGCCACCCCTTTTCCCAAGGTAGGTTTTTCACTGGATTTAGTCCCTTAGCAAGCTCTGCATGTTCTGGGCTCTTGGGGTTTTGTTCCTGGCCCCCAATCCCTCTGGCTGTCTGAATGAGAACCCTCCTATTCCCTAGGCACTTTTCTTCCTTGTCATTTCTCTAGGTTTCCTTTACAGTTTTGCCAGCTCAGCAATGCTTTAAAGAATATGTATTTTTTAGAAAAGTATTTTACCTAGCTTTTTAAAAAGATTTTTGAGCCAGGAGGATAACAAGTTCAAAGTCAGCCTTAGCAACAAGGCACTAAGTAACTGAGTGAGAGCCTGTCTCTGAATAAAATACAAAATAGAGCTGGGGTTGTGGTTCTGTGATTCAGTAGGTGAGTGCCCCCGAGTTCAGTTTCTACTAAAAAAAAAAAATTATGGCTGTATCTATTCTTACATACACTTGTTTTTCTTTTTGGTTATGTCTAATGTACATTTTAAAACATTAATGGCTATATATCTGTGCTCCAATTGCCTGAAGGTTTAGAAAGCCTCAATATGCTGTTTTCCTTTCTACTTTTGAGTGGGCTTTTGATTTTGGATGGCGAGTTCATTTTCTTTGGGGCCATATGTCAGAATGCTATATGGCCTGGCTCAGGGCCTTTTCTCCACTAGACCAGGTGGCTCAGTAATCTTACTAATTTCTGATTTGTTTTTGTTTAAATTTATTGTCTTGGGGGTTGCTGGGTCTAGCTAATGAGCTTAATGATTTAAAACTGTTGCCAGACTCACGCTCACATATTCTGAGCACAGGATGACACAGTTGAGCGTTTTTACTTTTCTTCTATGGTGGTGGGGGGGACAGTTTTCTCTAGAGCCCTTTCTAGAATTCACATTTGTATTAGACTGCTCATCATACTTTGCTCATCACAAGCTCCTCATCATTAAACACCCACCCCATCCAGTGGGGCAGCCACTCCAGCTATGCTGTGCCTGGATGTTGGAGTCTTTTTTTCTGGGCACATTGAAATTTATTTTTCTCCCTGTACACTCAACTTCACATTTCAAAGTATGTTTTTTGTATGTATTCAGGATTTCTTAGTGTTTGTCTTTGGAGGACTTTTCAAATAGTCTCGTATTGCCATACACACACACACACACACACACACACAAACACACACACATACACACACACACACATATATATACATATATATATAATTTTATTATGAAAGAATATCTTGTAAGATATATATGTATAAATCACTATTTTTATTTATTCTAATTTGTTATGTATGACAGCAGAATGCATTACAATTCATTTTACACATATAGAGCACAGTTTTTCATATCTCTGGTTATACACAAAGTAGAGTCACACCATTCATGTCTTCATACGTGTATTAGAGTAATGATATCCATCTCATTCCACCATCTTTCCTACCCCCATGTCCCCCTCCCTTCCTCTCCCACCCCTTTGCCCTGTCTAGAGTTCCTCTAATCATCCCATGCTTTCCCCCTCCCACCCTATTATGAGTCAGCCTCCTTATATCAGAGAAAACATTTAGCATTTGGTTTTTTGGGGGATTGACTTACTTCACTGAGCATGATATTCTCCAACTCTATACATTTACCTGATAGTGCCATGATTTTATTCTCTTTTAGTGTGGAATAATAGTCCATTGTGTATATATGCCTGTTTTTAAAATCAGAACTGTAAGTTCCTTAATCTGTTTTTTTTTTTTTTGGCTTAAGGGAAAACAAACAAACAAACAAACCTTTAATCTGTAAACTGGCAGAAAGGATCTATCTCCTTGCCATAAATGGTTCAAATTTCTTAGACTGAGTAAAAACATAAATTGTGTGTACCTAAAATATAAATTTTAAATGTGCATCTAAACACATTAAGTTTAGTGTTTTGCCAGGCCTGGTAGCACATGCCTGCAATTGCAGCAGCTGAGGAGGCTGAGGCAGGAGGATCATGAGTTCAAAGCCAGCCTCAGCAATTTAGCAAGACCCTAAGCAACTCAGCAAGACCCTGTCACTAAATACTATATAAAAAAGGGCTGGGGATGGGGCTCAGTGGTTACAAACCCCTGGGTTCAGTCCCCAGTACAAAAAAAAAAAAAACAGAAAAGAAAAAAAATCGTGGTTCCATTAAGATTTACAGATTTTCGACTCTCATATACTTCTGCCAAAAAAAAAAAATCCACATTAGTTAACATCATAGTTGACCTCCTGAGAAAAGTCTTAAAGTACTGGGAAGCTATCAAATTCATGATGGTCAATACAAGTTTTCCAAAATTTCAATATTTCTTTTAAACTTCATTTTTCTTGAAACCTCAGATTTTTATCATTGGTAATAAATGACAAAATGTGAATTAGTTCCCCTGAGGTGCTAAGCTTCCTTTTTCATTTTCAAGAACATGTCTGCCTTGTTGCCCAAGTCCAAAATTCCATGGCTGGTCGGTCATCCGAAGAGGATGAGAGAGACCTGAAGCACCACGTGGGTATTCCCCATTGGTCACACAGGATATTGAAAAGACTGGTACTTGGGGGTCGAGATTTAATGGAATTAATGATTAGGCTACTTTTTCCTGGGTGTTGTCAACGAAAATGACCCGCTGGCTTGTTTTGGTTGGAGCACCTGCTAGGGAAGGAGCAGGTGGCCACTAGGACTTGCCCGGCCCCCTGCCCAGGCGGCAGCAGTGTCATCCAAGGTTGCTTTTGTACCATGATGCAGATCTCAACATGTGGCAGAGACAGAGTGTCTCAATGTTATAATGAAAATAGTTTTGACATCATAAACCAGAGGATCTTGGGGACTGTCACTTTAGACCACACCTTAGAACGGCTGCTAGACACATTTCAAGCCTCAAAAATAACCTCAGTTCAATATCTGATGGTCCCTCTTGCTGTCTGTGAGTGCCTCCGTGTGGCACCTTTTGAGGTGACATCACTGATTTATAGGTATTCAGGTGTTCTCTAGCTTCCCCCTCAGAAACAGTGCTGCCTGATGTCCTTGTGCTGACCTGGTCTTGAGGTCAAGGAGTACCCACTAGAGTTCCGCTCTGCCCACCGCCTGGGCTCTCACGCACCTGTTGTTTGCAGGTGGAGCATGACCCCGCCCATGGTGAACGCTTACTATTCGCCCACCAAGAACGAGATCGTGTTTCCGGCTGGGATCCTGCAGGCGCCCTTCTACACCCGCTCCTCGCCCAAGTAGGCCATCTCTGGTGCTGGTGCCCTGACGGATCCCCTGCCCCTCAGCCAGCCCTGTGTCTGCAGCTGACCCTGACAGCCATCTCACTGAGCCATCTGTGCCCTGGTGGCCCAGGTGGCCTAGGATTGCAGCGTCGTGGGTGCAGAGCGCAGCAGCCCCTGTCCCCTGCCTTCCCTCCAAGGGTCTCTGGGGCCGAAAGCTCCTGCAATCGGGAAACGTGGCACAGTCGTGCAGTCAAGAGCCCCATGTGGGAAATACTGCTGTGACGGTGGCTTAGAGCAGTTGCAGCCAGGGAGTTGGCAGGGTGAGGGCGCTGACCTAGTAGCTGGACTCCCGGGATGACTGCGTGGAGCTTGGGAAGAGGCACTGGCCCATTCCCAGGCTTCGTTTGCTTTAAAGCTTAACTGCTAGTCTGTGGGAGGGGACAGTGATCCTCTAGAGTGTCCAGCACGTGCATGTCACCCACAGGGCACAGCTGGCTCCCTTAGACTGCCCAGCCTCCCACTGTCTCCAGGGCTGTGTCCCACAGAGCCCCTGCTACATCTCAGGCCCAAGAAGTGAGGGCCACATGGCAGGGCAGGAGCCAGAGGCCTTGCTCTCACTTTGTGTCTCCCTCCAGGGCCTTAATCTTTGGTGGCATTGGTGTCGTCGTGGGCCATGAGCTGACTCACGCTTTTGATGATCAAAGTACAGGTTCCTTGGAGTCCCTCCAGACAGAGCCCATCAGCTTCTTAGCCCCACTGCCTCTGCTCCCTGGGACTTAGCTTTGGAGAGAAGGACCAGAGTCTAAACCCTGGCTCGGCCGCTTGCCAAATGCTCTCACCTCGGCAAGTCACATCATTCTCCAAGCCTCCGTCTCCTTATCTGCAAAATGGGTGCAACAGGTCCAGGTGGGGGTGGGGAGGATCGTGTGAAGGCTATAGTGAGCACTTTCTGCAGGGTGCTGGGTGCTCGGTGCTCAGTAGGAGTCAGGAGTCAGAGACATGGAAGTCACACCCTCCTCAGCAGCTAGTGTCCATGGTCTTCCTCAACTGCCCCCTGCTCGGGGACAAGAAGGAAGTGGCAGAGACCCTGGAAACCAGGCCTGTCATGTGCTCCTGATTCTGCCAACTCCACTGGCCCCTTGCTGGATCCATTCCTTGGGATCCAAGGCCCTTGGCCAGTGGAGATCCACCCTGTGCCTCAAACCTTTGTACAGCCACATGGCCGCCTGCCTGGCCACTTTTCCCCACCCTCTCCACTCGGTCTGGCCCGTCCTCTGGCCCTCTGATGGGCATCCTGTCCCTGTACAGGCTGGAGGGTGGGGTCAGAGAGGGGAACCGACTTCCCACTGGGAGGGAAGAAGAGCGATAGTGCCACTCCTGCGCTCTGACCACAGGGCGGGAGTATGACAAGGATGGGAACCTCTGGGCCTGGTGGAGGCCTTCAAACAGCAGACGGAGTGCATGGTGGAGCAGTACAGCAGCTACAGCGTGAACGGGGAGCCGGTGAACGGCCGCCACACCCTCGGGGAGAACATCGCAGACAACGGGGGCCTCAAGGTGGCCTATCGGGTGGGTCTGCTCCCCCTGTGCACCTGTCCAGGTCCACATCTGTCCAGATGCCTCATCAGTAGGTCAGCGTAGAAACGCCTGGCAAGCTGCAGGAGTGCTGTGCCTCGGCTTCCTCGTCTGTCGGTGGGGGTGGGGAGGACGTGAGCACTGACTGTGGACGCAGCACCTGAGCCGAGTGCCCAAGGCCTTCTGCTTGGAGACCACCTGCTTGAGAGTCCCAGGAGAGAGCCAGGGCAGGGTCCACCTGCAGAGCCGGCCCCTTCTTGCCTTTGCGGGGGAACCCACTGCCAGGTAGGGCAGCAGGGCCCAGGAGGACACTGAGCACAGAGCCAGTTCTGGGTTCCGATCCTAGTCTGGAGTAAGTCGCTACCATTTGAGCCCATTGGCTTGGCTCTGAGCCCCTGACCTGCACCCTCAGGTGGCCAGAGGTGAAACCAAGTGACTCAGACACGGGTCCCGGCCTGAGAGGCAGCCTGGCGACTCACCAAGGGAAAAGGGCCAGAGGCAGGGGGTAGTGGAAGGAGTCAGGAGCAAGGGCCTCTGTCACTGAGAAAGGAGCTTGGTTCTATTCTGGCGACAGTGAGAACCACTACAGGGTCAAACAGGAGATATGATCTTATTCCTTCTTTAAGGCAGGTCTGCAAGCCGGCAGCCCATGGGCAAATCCAGCCCCAGCCTGTCCCCGTAGGTTTGGGGGACCTGGCCACATTGTATTCACAGGTTGCCTGTGGCTACTTTTGCACTCTGAGCGCAGAGGAGGATAGTTCAACAGGGACCGGTAGCCCCAAAGCTGGAACATCTACTCCGGCCCTCACAGAGGAGGTCTGCCAACACTCGCCCTAGATGGTTCGCTCGAGTTGCCACATGAGGAGGGGACCAGGCTTGTGTCCTCAGTTCCTCTGAATTAGGGAGACCCATTGGAAGCTGTTGTGAGGTTACCCAGGCTAGAGGGGGAAGGGTGAGGAGGGTCAGTTTTGGGGTGTTTGGCTTGGCTGGAAGAGTTGGGGGGAACTCTGAGCCTGAGTAACTAGGAGGGTGGTGGTGCCATCCTATGGTGGCAGGTTTGGTGAGGGTTCATGTAAATGACTTCTTCCTTCTGTGCCATGCTGACTTGGATGTGACCTTGGGTTTCCAGCTAAGGCAGTTGAATATCCAGATCAGGGAAGAGGCTGGTGCCAAAGTGCACATTGGAGAGCCATCAGCATTGTGTGGTGTTTTAGGCCATGGGGTCGATTGCACTCCCCTTTAGGGAGGGAGCAGAGAAAGAGGAGGGATCCTCCAGGCTGAGCCAAGGCCCAGAACTCAGAAACCAGCCTCAGCCTGCACACTAGCCCCTCGCCCCTCTGTCCTGGCTGCCCTCAACCTCTGGCCTTCTCTCCTCCCAGGCTTACCAGAACTGGGTAAAGAAGAATGGGGAGGAGCAGACCTTGCCCACGCTGGGTCTCACCAATGACCAGCTCTTCTTCCTGGGGTTTGCACAGGTGAGTTCATTAGGGGAACAGATAAGGTCCCCTCCAATCACCAGCTCCCTAACTCATCAGACCGTCTTCAGGTCATTAGCCTGTGAGGAGGTGAGCTTCCTGTCATTAGAGAGATTCAAGGAAGGGCCAAGAAAGAATACTAGTATCCTGTATGTGGTGGAGAAGGCCCCTCCTGGTTCTGGGGTTCTAGAAACTTCTTAACATAGCCAGACACGGTAATGCATGCCTATTATCCCAGCTCCTTGGGAAGCTGAGACAGGAGGATCACCAGTTCGAGCTCAGCCTCAGCAACTTAACAAGACTCTGTCTCAAAATAGAAAATGGAAAGGGCTGGGGAAGTAGCTCAGTGAGAGAGCAGCCCTGGATTCAGTCCCCAGAACCGGGGGAGAAAGAAATCAAGACCCACCAGGTTGGCACTTGAGTTGGCCTTCAGTTGATTCCCAGAGCTGCCTCTCGAGAGAGTGTCCTACCCAGAAAATATGAAATCTGGACTAAATCCAAGATTTGTAAAGTGGAGTTTAGGCAGAATCCCAGCCTGGTACGTTGGTGTCAGACAGAGAACCGGCTCTGGCTGAAGAGACACAGCTTGGTGACACCTGCGTCAGAGAGGGGCATAGGCGCACTCCAGCCTCCCCTCCACTGAGGAGGCCAGGGGCCTTCCTGAGTCCTTGGGGTGTGAGCACCAGGCGAGGGCTCATTCCAACCCTGCAGTGGTGGGACCAGTCTGGCGGCCTCAGGGCCCCACAGTGACCCCAGCTTCTCCCCCTTGTTCCCTCAAAGGTCTGGTGCTCTGTCCGAACGCCCAAGAGCTCTCACGAAGGCCTCATCACCGACCCCCACAGCCCCTCTCGCTTCAGGGTCATCGGCTCCCTCTCCAATTCCAAAGAGTTCTCAGAACACTTCCACTGCCCCCTTGGGTCACCCATGAACCTTCATCACAAAGAGCCAAGACGGAAGAGAGGAAGGGGCTGAGGATGAGCCCCCAGGGGAGGCTGCCAAGTCTGCCCCTTCTTCCAACCCCTTGGCCGCCCAGGGCCCCTTCCCCGAACTGGAGGGTTTGCAGCCGGCACTGGGCCGGGTGGGGGTCCTCTGCATACCCGAGTTGCTCCCCTGTGCAGACCGGCATCCCAGCGAGCACCAGATCCAGTGGGCATTCGGGTATTGGGCTGGTGGCTCACCAGGCCTGGGCCCCACAGCGACAAGGGCCGGGGGACACAGCCCCCTCGCCCACATCCAGCACCACATAGACCACAATTACCACTGTGTCAAATGCTTTAAGATCTATTTTTGGGGAAACTATTTTTTAAACATTGTGGAATACACTGGAAATCTTCAGGGAAAAATGCATTTAAAACACTTTTTTTTTGAGGGAAGGATTGTTATATTTATTATGTTTTCTTTTTTTTTTTTCCTAAATAACCTGTGGACAAAGGAAGCCCCACTGATTTACCCCCTCACTGCAAGGCTGGGCTGAGTCAGGAACACACACACACACACACGCCTGCCCCACGCCACTAAGCAAATCCTCTGACTTTGGTTACTACTGCATGGTCACCCACAGACAGGAAATGGGGGAGCCAGGCAGAGGCCCAGTTCATGGCCAGCTGCTCTCAGCTTGCTGCCCCTGTCCCCGGAGCTCAACCATGGAAACCCCAGCAAGGAAGATTTCATCCCCACAGTTACAGCAGGGGACTGATGGCTATGGCAGATGAAGCCAGGTCTGAGGGCACCCCAGCTGGAGCAGAGGGCCCTCCAAGCACCAGATGCTCACAGCTGACCATAGACCTTCTCTTTTGGTCTTTCCTCTTCAGGTAACCCCCGGGACCTGTTGCTTCTCTGTAGCAACACCGCCACCCCAGCCATTCTGGGCTCTGCCTTGCAGGATCCCTCTCCCCCAAGGGAAGGAGGAAAGAGAATGTCGCTCTTGTCTGCAGCAGGGTCCAGATCCTCCCCTGAACTCCATCCTCAGCCCCAAGCCTGGTCAGCTTCCAGACCAGTTCTCTAGTGCCTTATCTGAGGCTGCGGCCTGGGCTGTGCTGAGGAGATGACCCCTGCCCCAGTGGCCCCTGGCCTCCTCAGTGGAGCCCCCGAGTGTCCTGATTGGAACCCAAGGCCATACTCCCACTCCCGATGCTCACAGGGCCACCCCTCAGCCCCCAGGAGCTCTGGCCTGCAGGGCTGTGACTCTGGGTAGTAGAAGTTAGATGCCGCTGCCCTCACCCTGGCCTCTAGCAATCAAGGCCCCCTGATTTAGATCAGGACGGCCCTTGCAGCTGGACAGGCTCCCCTCCTTTGACAGGAGGCTAAGGGAAGGGTTTCTCAGCCCAGTCTAGCCCGTGGAGTCAAGAGACCAAGAAGGTCACCCCTTCTAGAGGCCACAGCTCCTCCCAACAGCAGATGCTCAGGCTCCACCAGGTAGGTGGACCCGACTGCAGCCGCACAGCAGCCCCCGTGAGAGATTAGGCCCTGCCCCATGGCGCGCCCCTTACCGAGGAAGCCTTGTCCAAGAGGCACAGACAGCTCAGCCTTGCCCTGTGAGCTCGGGTCAGCAGGAGGCTTGCAAGTAGGCTCCAGGTGAGGCCCCTGTTACTCACAAACAAGTTCAAGGCCTGGGAGCTCTTTGGGAGAAAGATAAGAAGGAACCAGGGAAGGAGCTAGAGCCAGCCACCTGGGAGGTGGGCCTTTCCCATCCCTGCGCCTCCCTGTGCCTCTGCTGCCCCACCCTCCTGCCTTCCCCAGGTAAGGGTGGTCCTGGAAACTGTCACACCACCAGCCAGAAGCAAGTGTCTTGGGCTGCAGTCTAGCCAGAGGGAATGGAGATGGCACTCCCTGTCAGGATGTGCGGGGGCAGGGGGAGAAGCCCAGGCCCACGCAGAGGCAGGGTCCCCACTCCCATTGCCCCTCCACAGTGTCAAGGCCAAGGAGAGATGGGCAGTGCACTCCCAAGACCAGGGGAGCCACAGGACTTGCTTCTCTGTGGGCACATGGGTGTGGGGTTTGGAGGTGGGAATCTATTTTTTGTATTATGTTTTGTGCTACTGTAGTTTTGTGTGGAAATATTGTAATTAAAATAAAGTACTTATATCGAGAGCCACTTGTGTCCGAGTGTCCTTCCAGGGTGCTGTGCATCCTTTGGAACCACAAGAAAGCCCCAGCCAGCCCAGAATGGCCCACCCTAGCCTCACTAGGAAGAGGCTTTGGACCCTGAGGAACAGCTGGGGCTTCCTCCTGCCTGCGCCCACCTAGCCAACCCCCACCTAGCCAGCCGGGCTTCGTGGGCAGGCTTGTGTGCACCCCCTACCCGTGAGAGTGATGTGTCTCATGGCCTTGGGCCAAGGGGCTCCCTGGTCAACGTCATGTTTCCATTATCTCAGAGCCAAAGAGCTTCTGGATCTCAGATACTTGGGCAGGGCAGGCAGGAAATTCAAAGAGGTCCAAAAAACAGCCTCCCCTGGCTTTTACATATGTACTTCCCGCTGCCTGGAATGTTCTGACTTCCCCACCTGGTGAACTCCTACCACCTTCAGTGCCCCACTCACCATCACCTCCTCTAGGAAGCTTCAGGTCAGCATGGGGGGGCTCACACAGGCTTTCCTCTCCTTCCAGAGGGTATTAGTTTACTAGGGCTGTTGTAACTAAGTACCACAAACATGGTGGCCTACAGGACAGATTGAGGTGTTGGCCTCCCAAGTCTCTGGGGTTACAGGTGTGGGTCACCAAGCCCGGCCTGACTCTACCTGTCTTTAATAGGAGTAGGTCATTTCTCTTGGACTCTGTTTCTCTGGCTATAAGACCTACAATGTACTCTCTTCTACTGTCTTGGTAACCATCAGATATGGGCGACAGTAAGGATGCCAGAGCTCAGATGCTTGAGCTCAGACTGTCCCCACGAGGTGCGAAGGGGCCTGCGAGGCCCATAGGCCCCAGTGTCTCTCCCCCGGGCAGCTGGGAGAGCCCCCTCCCCTCCAGCTCTTGTCCTCAGGAGAGCAGCCTGTTTAAGGAGAAGGTCCCTCCCTGTCACTGGCTCCCACCTCTTGTGTTTGACCCTGTTGTGTCCTGTTTGCTTTGTCTGGGGCAGTGCCAGGGATTAACCAGGCCTCAGGCTGCAAGCACCACCACTGAGCCACACCCCAGGCCTCCAGCTTCTTTCTGGAGCCCAAACAGGCCAAGCCCTTTCCCACTGAGGCTCTGGGTCCCTTTTGTCCTTCAGGCTGGAATGTTCTCTGCCCAGAGGGCACACCCCTCCCCAGCAGGATGGATGCATGAATTCTGTTTAGACCCGCCATGAGTCACGTGCCTATTGGAGTGCAGCCATGGGCAAGAGTTCTCACCCCGCCTCCCCTGAAGCTCACAGTTTGTGGGACAGAGAATTTCTCAGCCCTGATGCTCAGAGGAGGTGTCATTCGGGGACACTGGGTTGCAGGCAGGAAGTGGCTGAGCTGGGTTCTGAACCCAGGCCACTCAATTGGAAAACGTGAGAAGCCGCTAGAAACAGAAAGCCCCAGGGATGCCACATGTGCAGAACACGCATGCACGTACACACACACACACACACACACACACACACACGCACACACACACACACATGCATGAAGGCACAGGATGGAGGAGCTGGCTGCTGCCCACCCTTTTCCCAAGAAGGGAGACCTAGCTTTTAGCCACCCTTTCCCCAGCCCTGGGCCTGCAGATGCCCTCCCTCCAGACAGGCCACCTCCCAGGGACAAAGAACAGGCTTCTTCCTCCCCAGGCCGGGGTCCCAGGGCCCTTGCCCGCCCCCATCTTCCTAGATCCTTGCCCAACCTTGTTCCCCTCCCAAGCAGGACTGGAAACCCCAGCCTGGCCTTCAGACTTCACCCAACACATGTGGAAACACACAGGATGTAACTTGGGAACAGCTGGAAAAAGTAAGCAATCTGTAACAATCGTGTAAGCAGAAGGGCCTGCAGAGGCCTTTGAAAGGGTAAGGGAGCAGGGGGTTAGGACGGACTTTAAACTTGTAAAGAATTTGGTCCACTGTAGAGCCCAACCAGAACTTGGAAAACCTTAGAAGAGAAAACTGGAAACTTTACCAAAGGCCATCAGAGAATGCCCTTGAGCACCCTGCCGGTGGGCGGAAAAGTCCAGTGTAATTTCAATGCCAGCTCTCCCCAAATTAATGTATGATTTCAGCGTACTCTCAGCCAAAATCCCCAGATAATTTTGCATAGAATTTGACGAGCTGATTCACATGAAAGGGAAAAAGCACAATCAGGACAATTCTGAAAAAACACTGAAACAACGAAGGAGCTATATTCCATATGTAAATATTTATAAAGCAATGGTAAGTGAGAGCTGCTGTAGGTTAGGAACAGGTATCAAACTGAAATAGACCAGAAGCCAGAGACAACCTTGCTCATATATAGGAATTAGGGTAAGATAGAGGAAGCACTTCCTGAGTGGAGAAATGAACCAGCGCCCTCCGGTCCTCTTCTGTATATGGCCTGTTGCCCACCAGGGCCTCCTTCTCAACCTGGTGGTCTCAGGAGGGCTGAGCTTCCTACATGACAGTGGCTCCCAAGGAGCAGGAAGCACAGCCTGCCAGGTGTGTTAGGCTCCTCCCCAGGGCCCAGGTTGACATCCTCCTGCATATTGTATTCCTCGAGCAGGGTTGTAGCGCAGTGGTAAAGTGCCCGGCTCAATCCCTTATACCAGGCTCAAAATTAAAAGATAAAAGGAGGGCTGAGTGTGGTGGCACACGCCTGTGATCCCAGTGACCCAGGAGGCCGACACAGGAGTATCTCAAGTTCAAGGACAACCTCAGCAATTGACCCAGTCTCCCAATAAAAGCAAAAGGGCTGGGGATGTGGCTCAGTGGTAGAGACTCCCTGGGTTCAATCCCCAGTACCAAAAAGAAAAAAAAATATCCTGTGGATACCAGGGGACCGCTGAAAATTTTCCTGCCCATCCCACCCAGAGCTCTTAGTCTGGGTCTCACTGGGCACATGGCTTCTCTTGTGAGCAACAGTGTCTCTGAGCGAAGAATGACCAGTTGGTCCAGTCTGGCATGGAGATTTGAAAAGTGTATGGAAAGTACTTGGCACACGCTAGGAGCTTACCGGTTCACCAGGTCATCAGGAGCCTGATTCTCCATCCTCTCCAAGGCTTGGAACACCCAAGGACACATCTGTAGTCAATTTCCTTGAAGAAGCCCAGGGTAGTGCAGAGTCCAGGGCCCTGCCCCCACTCCAGGTGGACTTTAACACTGGGCCCAGGGACCCTGCTGCCTTGCCACCCAAGGCTAAGGGTGCTCTTACAGAATGCCAGCTCATTGCTGATTATTGGTGGCGAGTCCCTCCCTCCCCCAGGAAATTCAGCCACTCACTTCCAATGGTTAGAAATACTCAGACTCAACCTGCACCACCTTGTGGCCCAGCAGGGGGAGGTGCTGGAGATGGATCTTGGCCTCCTGCAAAAAAAAAAAAAAAAAAGGCAGATCTGCACCTGAGCTACACCTGCAGCCCAGAGCCCCCCTCTGTTATTTGCTGGTTCTATTCTAATTTGTCTTGTGTCAATGTTCCTTTCCTTTCCTTTTGAAGGGCTGGGGCTCAGATCCATGGCCTCATGCCTGCTGGGTGGGAGCTCTGCCCCTAGGCCACACCCCAGGGGTCCTTGTTTCCATTTCCAGGCTGAACAATGCAAGCTCCTTGGCATTTGATCTCTTCTGCTTTTATTTATTTTTAAACTTGGGGGGCTGGAATGACCCCAGAGTCTTGTGAGTGCCAAATGCGTGCTCCACCTTGGAGCTACATCTGTCTGCTGTTTTCGTGTTTTCCAGTAGTTGCCGCAGTCTGGCTGGGCAGAAAATCATGAGCCACTCACAGCTTTGTAGATTCAAACAGCAATTCTTTATTCCCGAACTCACACCGGCCATCTCCAAACACGTTCTGGGGAAATCCACGTTCTCTGCCTCCCAAAAACTCTCTGAATCCGGGGAGAACACAAGGGGAACTCAGGCAGCAGGATACAGCAGGATACACCCTATTCCCAGCAGGAATACTCTTAAACCTGGAACCGCCATAAACCCGGATTGTCCTAAACCAGGAACGCCCTAAATCCGAGGAGAGCCTAAAACCCTGATCCGCCCTAAACCCGGATCCGCCCTGGTCCTTGAGCAAGGTCACCTTACATTCAATGTCACTGCAAAATGTCTAAGGCAAGTCCTATTTCCATGAGTCCTTCCACTAAGCAACATGGGGTATGCTGGCAAGGAAATTGTCATACCAAGTGGCTAATGGCTCTCAGCAAGTAGTGAACATCTGCCCGTTCATTCTATTGGGACCTGCTTGGGAAGGGACACACTGGGCAGTGCCTGGGGCAGGGCCTGGCCTGGGATCGGCTGCTGGCTCTGTGAAAAATGAAGGATCGCAGGGCTGGCGTGAGGCAGTGGGAGCCAGGACGGCAGCGCCAATCTGTCTTTGGTTATACATAGTTGTCCAGCAGAAGGTTATGTCATTGACTAATCAGAGTGAGATGGGACACAGATGGGCCTCTCCATGGCAGGAAGCACATCTTCTCACTATTAGAAGTGCTCTAGTCTGATGCAGCACACGCCTGTAATCCCAGCCACTCAGAAGGCTGAGGCAGTTCCTCGCAAGTTCGAGGCTAGCCTCAGCAACTTGGTGAGCCCTGTCTCAAAAATATAAAAGTAAAAAGGATTGGGGATGTGGCTTAATGTAGCACCCCAAGATTTAGTCCTCACTACGTCTCCAAAAGGAAAAAAGAAATGAAATGTTCTAGGGAATCAGCACAAGGGCTCTGGAGTCGGAAGTCCTGGGTTCAGAAGTCCTGGGTTCAGGTCTTGCCTCTGCCCTCATTTACTGCATAACTGCTGATGGCTATTTTGACTGGAGTGGATTTGGTGGAGAGTGAAGCTTCGGAGAAAATGCAGTTGAGGTGGTAAATCCCAGTTCCTGTAAACAACAAAATAAATTGTCGCCATTATGAGAGAGGGATTCCCCTTTGGGTCAATAGGGTACACGGAATGGAGTAAACCTGAACTTAACACTCATATTAAGTGGTAATGGGAACGCACAAACTTGC
This sequence comes from Callospermophilus lateralis, assembly GCF_048772815.1. Taxonomy (NCBI): domain Eukaryota; kingdom Metazoa; phylum Chordata; class Mammalia; order Rodentia; family Sciuridae; genus Callospermophilus; species Callospermophilus lateralis. The sequence continues at coordinate 525,579 of NW_027510358.1, forward strand.
AGATTTTTTTCAACAAATGTAAATTGTGAACCAAGTGATCAGCATCCTCAAAATCAGAATGCCGTGTTCTCTTGAGTGTCCTGCTGGAGCAACCTGTGGTCCCAAATTGTAGTTTATATTAAGGTCAAATTCAGGATCCAGGGAGTTGCCACATTTTAATTCTAAAACACAAGGAGACAAACTGATTTTTATGAGTGTAGGCAAATGACTACTTGAGGCAGTCTGCATGGTTGAGAGTGGATCGATGAGTGGTGGCTGGATGCATGAGTCTAGAGGTCGGTCAAACCAAAGCTTGCAGAGGGAGATTGCAAAGAGTTGAGCGAAGAGGAAGACCATTGGGTTTCAGGGCTGTCCTGGATCTCTGCAAAGCCTCTTGTGGAGGTCATGGGTTTCCTCTGTGGGGTGCTCCTCTGCTTAAAGCACCTGGAGGGTGCAGAGCCCCCTGGCCACTCTCCAGTCTGCATTAGGCAACATCAAGACCCTAATGTCCACCTCAGCAAGAAGCAGGGCTCTAGTGTCAGATGTCATATCAGCTTTGTCAGCCTCTGAACAGAAGGAAAAGAAGCCACCAACAGCACACCTGTCACCCAGGACAGCTGATGGCCAGGTCACATCCCAGATGTGACATCCGCCCCCAGGATGAGGTGTGGCTTTCTGCAAGAGTCACAGAAGCAGTCCTGCAGGAGGGCTTACCTCTGGGGCTTGCTGGGCTCAGAGAAGGGTGCCTCCAAGACACGGTGGGGTTTTTGGCGTGTCAGGCTCATGACCTAGGAGAAAGCTGGTGGCTTCTGCCCACCCAAGCACCAGGAGCCCCCGGAGTTCCCTGATCTATGTGAAGAGGAGGCTGCAAAAGGGATTGGGTTCTTGTCCACCCCCACCTTGAAATGCCCTTATCTATCTCAGGAAAGTAGGCTGGAGGTCACTGCCCCTGGACAGATGTCCCTTCCAAGATAGTGTCCCTGGGGCTCATTCAGATTCTAAAGACGATGTAGCTCAGTGGTCAGACCTACTGGGTTCCATCCCCAGCATGCGTACACACACACACACACACACACACACACACACACACACACACACACAATTCTGGAACTATTCATTACCCAAATAATCATTTATATGCCCTCAAAGTTGCCAATATTCTACATTCTCTTCCTGCTATATAGAAAAAGTGACATATAAGTTTGGCCAGGCACAGGGGTGCACACCTATAATCCTAGTATCATGGGAGGCTGAGGCAGGAGGATTATGAGTTCAAAGCCAACCTCAGCAAAAGCAAGACACTAAGCCACTCAGTGAGACCTTGTCTCTAAATAAAATATGAAATATGGGGCTGGGGATGTGGCTCAAGCGGTAGTGTGCTCGCCTGGCATGCGTGCAGCCCAGGTTTGATCCTCAGCACCACATACAAACAAAGATGTTGTGCCTGCCGAAAAACTAAGAAAATAAATATTAAAAAATTCTCTCTCACTCTCTCTCTCTCTCTCCACTCTCTCTTTAAAAAAAATATGAAATAGGGCTGGGGATGTGGCCCAGTGGTTGAGTGCCCCTGAGTTTAATCCCTGGTACCAAGAAAAAAAAAAAAGAAAAACTACCAGTTTTTCCACAGGGCCTGTGGCACACACATGTAATTCCAGTTACTCAAGTGGCTGAGGCAGAAGCATCACAAGTTCACGGCCGGCCTTAGTAATTTAGGAAGACTCTGTCTCAAAATAAATTAAAAGGGCTGGAGATGTGGCTCAGTGGTAGAGTACCCCTAGGTTCAATCCCTGGTACCAATTTTTTTTTTAAATAGCAGGGTTTTTTTTTTGTTTTTTTTTTTTTTTTGATCACCCAGTAAATGGGTCAGAGCAACACATCCAAATGAAGAATATGATATCTTTCAAGTGCAGAGGTGCCCAATAGGTACCAGGTTGCTTTCTTGGACGCAGGGGTACCAGATGGAGCAACTGTAGAAGGGTATCTCAGCATACCCACACTGCTGGACCCCTAGATATTTTGCTGAGGTAGAAGGCTCTGAATTCCAGCTGGATTTACTCCTCCCACCCCTCACATGCACCTGGATCACCGAGTGTAGGACAATCACCACTTCAGCGTGACAACATCCATGTAATGGGGCAGTGTGGTATCTTGTGGAAGAGGAAGGTCATAGAGATCTCTGTGAACTAAATTGGGACGTTGGGCTAGAGAGTTGATACACTCCTGAGGCAGGACAGTGAAGGTGTCTTGCTCTCCTTTTTAGATCTAAGAAAGTCACTTGTGATGGCCGTGATGGACAGGAAAGAGGAAGGAAGGCAAGTTCCAGATCAGTAGCTGCGTGCCAGAATTGGGATTGGAGTGTGTCACTTGATGGTGTGGGATGGAGGTGAGCATGTCACATGGTGGCTTACGATGGGTGTGAGTGTGTCACATGATGGTTTGGGACCGTGGGACCAGGTATTGACACCGTATCTAGATGGTGGCTGCAATAGAGTCACTAACCTTATAATAACCCACACTCATCCCCCTGAACCTTCTGCACAGACCAAACAGACGGGTTGGAATGTGGTGGGAATCACCACTCCTGTGTCTTTCAAGTCCTGATGGTGACAGTGACCTCTGAAATCCCTCTGGAAATGCAGTGTGCTTTTGGTTTGTGAATTTTTTTTTTAAGATAGAGGTGTTCTAGTGGCTTCCACTTGGCCTTTCCTATCACCTGGAAGGAAATGACCGTTCTATGTCTCGGGTCAGAAAACCATGGCCGGGATTGTGCCAGTGGCGCGTCCATCCCTTCCACACGCATTCCAGAACTAGGGAAATCACCACAGGTGGATCCGAGCACCCGCTGGGCTGGCCAGCAGAGGAGCGCAGTCATTGTCACCTGACCTCCACGGCCCTGGCACGGGTGGTGGAGCACAGTGGCTTTGAGGGTTTGTTCAGAGATGGCTTTCAGAAGCCCCTGGGGAGTCTGATGGTTTCCTTTTCCCCAATACACAGTCCTAGGTCCCTGGGGAGAAACCAAGAGAAAGATAAAGGGTGTAAGTGTCGGGCGGGCAACATAGCAGAGTCCTTCCTGGGGGACCTACCCTCTCCTTCCTTCGGGGGCTGCTGGGTCTCTGAGTCTGTAACTGGCTCCAGCCTGGGAATGACTCAGAGGCCATGGCTCCCCGTTCTGGCTCCCCGTTCTGTGTTCACTCGGCCTAGAACTCTCCTGCCCATACAGGTCAAGTAAGAAGTTGGCCGACTGTCTTCTCTGGGGTTGCTGCAGCCAGCCGGCCAGTGCTGGGGCTCTGAAGGCCAACCATTCTGATCTCAGCCTCACCTCTGCTGTCCTTTACAGTCTCTGTGTGTTCCTCATCTTTGGCAAGTCAAGGGCTACTGCTTGACCCCTGCCAGCCCATGATTCCACAGTCTTACTGGCTTTAGGGATCACAGCTCCACGTAAATCCAGGAATTCCCCCTGTAAATTCTGAACTACAGAGAAGAGCCAGGGCTCCCGGAAGCTGCCGGGACTCCTTTCACAAATGTATTCATCCCAGGTCTGGAAGGTGGGTCCTCCAACCTGGCCTGGTCGGGGAGTCCGTCTTTTATGATCAAGCCACCATTCAACGCTCAGCCTCCGGGTCTCTTCCTCGGCTTTATTGCCAGTACCAAAAACAAACAAACAAACAAAAAAATTGTTTTTGTTTGAGTTGGCCATGGTTGGAGCACACCTGTAATCCCAGCTACTCAGGAGGCTGAGGAAGAAGGACCACACATTCAAGGTCAGCTTAGGGAACTTAGTAAGACCCTATCTCAAAATATTTTTTTAAATATTTTTTTTAGTTGTAGACGGGCACAATATCTTTATTTTTATTTATTTATTTTATACGGTGCTGAGGATCAAACCCAGGGCCTCATGCGTGCAAGGCAAGCGCTCTACCACTGAGCTACAACCTCAGCCCTCAAAATAAAATTCTAAAAGCAAAAAAAAAGGGCTAAGGATAGAGCTCAGTGGTAGAATGATTAACTATTATGTCCAAGGCCATGACTCAATAATAATACATTTACTGTATTTTCATTTTATTTTTTAGAATTGGGTACTGGGGATTGAACCCAGGGACACTCTACCACTGACCCACATTCCCAGCCATTTTCATTTTTGATTTTGAGAGAGGGTCTTGCTAAGTTGCTCAGGCTGGTCTCAAACTTGCAACCTTCCCACCTGAGCCTCCCCATTTGATGGAATTCCAGGTGCATGCCACCCATGCCCAGTTTAAAAAAAAAATTAAACTTGTCTTTTAGATTTGCTTCATTTTAGCCATTTCTGTGAATCATTGTTGCGGTAGATACAAGGGCCTGTTGGCTATCATTCCTTCACCTGAAGAACTTCCTTTAAGATCTCATATAGGGGGCTGAGGATGTGGCTCAAGCGGTAGTGCGCTCACCTGGCATGCGTGTGGCCCAGGTTTGATCCTCAGCACCACATACAAACGAAGATGTTGTGTCTGCCGAGAACTAAAAAATAAATATTAAAATTCTTTCTCTCTCTCTCACTCTCTCTTTAAAAAAAAAAGATTTCATATAGGGGCTGGGGTTGTGGCTCAGCGGTAGAGTGCTTGCTTGAGTAAGGCACTGGGTTCAATCCTCAGCACCACATAAAAATAAGAAAAACAAAGGTATTGTGTCCATCTACAATTAAAAATTTTTTTAAAAAAAGATTTCATATAGTACAGTTCTGGTAGTAATGAATTCTCTCAGCTTTTGTTAATCTGAAGAAGTCTTTGTTTGACCACATTTTTAAAAATTTATGTATGATAATATTGACTTTTTGTATGTATAGTTTAATGAGTTTTGAGACGTGTATAGAATCATGTAACCACAATCAGGATACAGAAAAATGCTTTCATTTTATATAATCCTTATTTTAAAATAATTATAGTGTGCATGTATGAATGTGTAACAATGAATCCCACTATTATGTATGATTATAATGCACCAATAAACAAATTTAAAAAAATAAAATAATCACAGACTCACAGGAAATTGCAGAAACTTGCATAAAGATTCCTATGTACCCTTCACCTATCCTGCATAAATATAGCCAATGTCAAAACTGGATATAATCAACTCAAAAAACTGTACCAGTATAATACTTTTAAGCAGAATACAGACATTATTCAGATGTCACTGGTTTTTGTATGCATTCTTTTTTTAATAGCCTTATAGTAAGGTTTTTGTTTTTATTTATTTATTTTGTTAAGTACTAGGAATTGAACCCAGGAACACTTAACCACTGAGCAACATCCCCAGCCCTTTTTTCATTTTTTAATTTTGAGACAGGGTCTTGCTAAGTGGCTTAGGGACCTGTTAAATTGCTGAGGCTGGCTTTAAACTTTTGATCCTCCTATCTCAGCCTCTCATGACACTGGGATTACATGCATGATCCACCATGCCCAGCAATGGATGAATTATGGATTTTTGTTGTTGTTGTTTGTTGGTTTGTTTTCGTACCAGGGTTGGGATTGAACCAAGAGGCGCTTAACCACTGAGTCATGTCCCCAACCTTTTTTATGTTTTATGTTGAGACAAGGTCTCGCTAAATTGCTTAAGGCCTCAATAAATTGCTGAGACTGGCTTTGAACTTGCAATCCTCCTGCCTCAACTTCCCAAATTGCTGTGAATACAGGCGTGCGCCACAGTGCCTGGTCAGGCTCAAATGATCCTCCTGCCTCAATCCTCTGAGTGGCTAGAACTACAGGAACATGTCACTATGCCCCACCAGTTTAAATTTTCAGAGTCTGTTTCTGCACCTGTAAGATGAAGCTAATAATGGCCATGTCATAGCTCATGTGAGGTAATGGTTATAAGGTCTTTTCTTTCGACACAGTGGCTTGTGCCTGTAATCCCAGTGACTCAGAAGGCTGAAGCAGAGGATCACTTGTTCAAAACCAGCCTGGGAAACTTAGAGACCCTGACTCAAAAAAAAGGGGGAGTTCTGGGGATGCAGGTCAGTGGTAGAGCACCCCTGGGTTCATTCCCCAGTTGTGCACATGAATATACACACATACACACACACACACATAATTTAGAGTACTTTGTGGCATATAGAGCTTACTAAGTATCAGGTTTTTCCTTTGCTTCATTTTAATCCATTCATTCATTAACAAATATTGAGAAGCTACATGTCTAGGAATTGTGCCTGGTGCTGGGAGTGCCCCATTGAGTGAGATGGGGTTTTTGTTAACTACAATAAAGGCAGTCATTGCACAAGTAACTGCAAGTCCAAAGAGCACTCTGGGAGTGGCATTGCAGGGGAATACAAAAGTGCGTTCTTGGGCTGGGGGTGCAGCTCAGGGTAGAGTACTTGCCTAGCAAGGGTCAGGCCTAGGTTCAAAACAGTGCATCTCTGAGGCAGTCATCTTTCAGCTTCACAAGCAGGAACTTAAGAATTTTCCAGGTACAGGGTAGGGAATTGGATAGGTGTGGGGCTGTGTGTGTAAAGGCTGACTTAGGAAGTGGCTCAGACAGACACAAGCAATTCGAAGAAGACAAGCGAGGCTAAAGATCAGGGAGAGACAGGGTGGAGGCAGGGAGAGAGAGAGGTGGGGACCGTTGACTGTGTCCTGCAGGCCATAAGAGGATGGACTTCATCCTCAGAAAATGGACACTAGAGAGAGTATAGGGGCTGAGGATATAGCTGGTTGGTAGAGTGCTTGCCTTGCATGCACTAGGCCGTGAGTTCAATCCCCAGCACCACCACCAAAAAAAAAAAAAAAAACCCACTATGGGGAGTATAAGCAGGGAATGGAGTGAAGAGTGAATAACATGGTCCATTTTCTGTTTTTAAAGCTGGCTGGTTATGCAGAGAACAGACTGGAGGAGGTCTGGAATGGAGTCAGGGAGGCCAGTCAGGAAGCTGAGGAGAAAAGGGGAATGTGGCACGTCCAGGGCAGCAAGGAGCCTACACTTGGACCTAAGCACCAGTTCTATTTTATTCCAGAGAACTAGGGCAAACACCTGGTTCCCAAGAGGGCTTGGGCTGGTTCATTGGAGTTAGGTCTGATGCAGTTTTAAGATATTACCACTAGGCGGCGCAAGAACCCAAAGAGACGCTTAGAATCAGCAGAGTCCTTGGGGGAACTGAGTCCTGGGAGGCAAAGACAGCCAGAGGGGGTCCCCTTCCTTTGCTCAATTAGATGGCTGACTCTCAAAAGCAGGAAGGAAACTGGAGGGAATCCTGGACTAAATATTCGAAAATATGAGTTCAAGTCCTTCCTCTTCAGCTTCCTGTCTTAGGCGAGTTATTTTACCCCTGGAGCCCTCAACTTCTGCAAGAAGGCAGCTAATTATCCTTGGCAGTGGAATTAGAGAGAGGTCCTGAACAGAGAGGCTCAAATCTTGGTATCTGAGTGTCCTGAGTTTAATTTCCCCCTTCCTTCGACCGCATACTGACTCTATAACTTAGGTAAAGTGATGTCACCTCTCGGATAAACAGTTTTCATCTCTGTTAAACGAGCTTTTTTTTTTTTTTTTTTTTTTGTACCAGGAATTGGACCTAAGGGCACTTTTACTATTGAGCCACATCCCCAGCCCCTTTGTATTTTATTTAGATAAAGGGTCTGCTAAGTTGCTAAGATTGGCTTTTGGCTTTGAACTCCTGGTCCCTTTGCCTCAGCCTCCTGAGCTGCTGGGATTATAGGCATGCACCACCACCCCTGGATTCAATGGGAATTTTAACCTATCCCTTGCGTGGGTGCAAATTTTAAATGAGATACTGTCTGCATGTAGTTAATGCAGGGCTGACAGATAATAATTGTTCAATACATGTGTATTATTATAGAAATTTAACTCATATTTATTAAGTATTTAATGAATTTCTAGGCCTGGGTCTATGCTACTATCCTCTGCCAATAATTCTGTTGGGGCAGAAGAAAGGAAGAATCCTTCTTTTCTGAGCCTCAGTTTCTCCAACAGAGACACAGGGAGTAAGATGGGATTGGATTCTTAGTAGGAGCCTTTCCAGCCCTGATATTCCAGGCTTTTCTTTTCCCTCCCTCCTTCCTTTTCTTTTCTTTTCTTCCATTTATCCATCATTTATTCATTTCTTCAACAATCATTTATTGACAATCTACTATATTTCAGGTGCAGGAACCAAAACAGACCCACATTAAAACGGTTGGAAATCCCTGGGAGCCAGTCCATTGGAAAAATGTTGGTCCAAAAAGCTTTGTTCTTCCTTACAGCCATCAATCCTTGCAAGTAATTTTGTGTTTTGAAAAGGAAAAAATCATGCCAAGAGTTTATTTCCGTGCCTCTCTGTGTGGCTATGTACACACACAGGAGCGCACAGACTCATTTATATAGAACATTTGCAGCACGTTGTCATGGGAACCATATTTTTCAGTGTCTCTGGGCATGAGGGCTGCCTGTGAGTAGAGGAGCTTTTATAAAACACCCCCTGCATGCACTTTTGTGTGGTGTGAGATCCTGCTGTGAGAGCTGCCTCCAGAGCCAGTGTGGGCCCTTTTGATCATTGCTGCCCATTTCCCTTATTGATCTTGTGAGATATGAGTGAATTTGACCGAGGGAACTGAATGTCTAACTCAGTGACTAGTGGTCAAGATCCTCTGGGACATTTGCCAACTTGGTGGCACACAGAGGTCAGAGTTTGAGGGTTTTTTTTTTTTTTGTGTGTGTGTGTGTATGTGTGTTTTGAAACCCCCAATTTGAGATTGTTGAAGGATTTGGGAAAGACTTGGATGAAAAGACAGAAAGCAGCCAGGGAATGTATTTTCAGAAATGACAGCTGCAGCAGCCACTTTTGAACTCAGTGGGCAGTGCCAGAGCCAGGAAGGGGCAGAGCACCAGCCCAGAAGGCGGGGCAGGGAACCACTCTCCCCTGAGCTTCCACTCCGGGGCCTGGCTCCTTTGTCAGGGCTTTGCATGTGGGATCCTCTATAATTCTTAAATCAGCTCTGTGAGAGGGACATTGTCCTTCCTAGTGGGAAACTGGGATCTGGAGGGTAAAGGAGCCAGGAAGAGGTGGAACAGATTCAGACCTAGTTTGAGCCTGACCTCACAGTCCACTGTCCTGGTCCATTTTCTATTGCTGCAACTGAGTGCCACCGACTGGGTAATTTATAAGAAAAATAAATTTATTTCTTATAGTCCAAGATCCTGCCACCCGCATCTGATGAGGGCCTCCTGCTGCAGGAGAATATGGCGGAGTGCCTTACACAGTAAGGCAGAGCAAGCAGGATAACTCTGGTCTCTGTTCCTCTTTTAATAAAACCACTACTGCCATCCTTGGGGCCCCACCCTTGTGACCTCATCTAATTATAATCATTGCAAGGCAAGGGATCTCCATCTATTGATCTCCACCTCTAATTACCATTATCAAGATTTCTGGAGATGAGATTTCCAGAACATAGGAGGCTTATTTAAACCATGGTACCCAGTACACTGAGCCACCTCTGCAGTCAGTTTTCTCCTCACCTCCAGGCCAGGAGTGAAGTGAGGGTCAGCAAGGAATGGTAATCCAGAGATTCTAGTCCTTGCAGACCTCAAGTCATTGTGGCAGGTCCTGTCACGGGGCAGCTACGAGGCTGACCAGACCAAGTCTAGCAGGAGACTTATTCAACACAAGAGCTGGCTTGCATTCTGGTTTCTTGAGAGCTTCCTATCTATCGGGAGCTCTGATTTATTTTGGTGCTGGGGATGGAACCCAGGGCCTCATGCAGTCCTAGCATGCTCTACCACTGACCTTCACCCCCAATGGGTGCTTTCCACATTTTCATTTATAAAGTCTTAGAAGATCAAGGCTGGCATCATCATGACTACACTACAGATAGAAACTGAAGTTCAGATCACACGGCTAGTAAGCTGAGATGGGAACCCAAGTAACCTGGCCCCGAGGCTGGGGCTCTTAACCGCTGTACCCTTCTGGCCCATGATTTAGAGCTCTGTGCTGCTACCACAGAGCCATGTGGCATTTCCCCTCCCCAAAGAGCTTCAGCTGGATCAGAGTAAGAAAGAGCTGAAGGGGGAGGGGGATCCCCATTGATTGACAGTCTCCTGTGTGTCCAGAACTGTGCTGGATCTTTCCACCTTGCAACTTTGTAGGAACATTGGAACTATCATCATGCCCTATGCACAGAGGAGAGGAATTGAGGTCCAGAGGGTGAAGCAATTCAACTAAGTTCTCAGAACTGGGATTTGCGCCAAGATCTATTGTGTTCCAAACCCCATGCCCAAGCTGCAGAAGTAGGACAGCACTGAGTCCTCCGCCCACATTTCTCAGTTACAGTGTCAGGGAGAAGGACCCAATTTCCCCTAGGATCAGGAAAGGCCACTCTGAAACTCCTGGGTGGACTGGCATGGTGGGACAAGACTAGAATCCCAGCAGCTCTGGAGGCTGAGGCTGATTGTAAATTCAAAGCCAGCCTCAGCAACTTAGCAAGACCCTGTCTCTAAGTAAAAAATAAAAAGGACTGGTGATGTGACTCAGTGGTTAAGCACCCCTGGGTTTAATCCCTGGTACCAAAACAAACAAATAAAATGAAATTTAGGTGGCAGAGGGCTCCCACTTACCCCGGCAGATGGTAGTTCCCAAATCTGACAGGGTAGAGGAACATTCAAAGACTCAATCAACCTCCCTCCTTAACTGTTTACGGAGCATCCATCTCCCATGTGCCAGGCTCTGTGCTGCCCACACAGCAGTGCAGGTGAAAGTCATAGTCTCTGTCCCTGAAAGAAAGAAATCCTCTGTGTTAAGGCATAAAATGAAAAAGTTTTTTTTTTTTTAATGTTCAAAAAGCAAGTTGTGCTATTATCCCCAAGCTATTTAAAAATCCAGCTTCACAGAAGAGAAAAGTATATTTTGTTTGATTTTATGGGGCTGGGGATCGAACCCAGGGCCCTCCCACACACTAGGCAAGTGTACTGAGCTCTACCTCCCGCCCAGGAGAAATAAGTATTGAATATTTCCCCTGTGCCAGATACTAGGCTACACAAGCCCTTTAATATAGTGCAATGAAATCACAAGAAAATAATGTCCTACCGCAGGGGATGGAACAATTAATTCTGTTTAGGGCAGGGAGAGGGAACCAAGGAAATTTTGTCTCACAGATGATACCTGAGCCGGGTTTGGAAGGGCAAATAGGAGCTTCCAGGCAACCCAGGAGATCCTCCAGGGGGAGTGTGGGCCACTGTATGGAAAAGCCCTGGAGACATCAGAGCGTGTGGGTGTCCGGGGTGCGTGTCAGAGGGCCGCGGGGCGAGGACTGAGATGGACAAGTACCAGATGTGATGGGCCACAGGTGCCCATCTGAGGAACTGGACCGTAGTCCATACCCACTCACCCAGCATAACGGGCGAGAGCCAGCAGCTGCTCCAGTGCGCCTATTCTAGCGCAAGGAAAGGCAGGCGATGAGGGTGGAGAAAAGAGCTGATTGCCAAATTTGGGAAAATGAAAAATGTTCATCTGCAGAATTAATCCTGAACCACTTCTATTTTCATTCTCCCGCTAGTGGGAAAAGGCAGAGCTGAGCCATGCTGAGGCCTTCTTCCAGGTGTCTGGAGCGAGGGCGGCCAGGTGGGGCTGGCTCCCACGGAGATCACAGGAGCCAGCCTTGGATGGCGCCAGCTGTGGGCCTCTGGAAATCCAGCTTCCTCCTCTAGTCACTAGATATGGGGTAAATCAGCGTCCAGGATTTTCCCAAGGCAGCTAGCTTGGCAGGATTCTTAAATGGCCTCAGACTCAACAAGAGCCAGGGGAAGGCTGTGCCACCCAGGGTAGAGGGATGTGGTTTCTAGACTCCGGAGGGGTGTGTGGGTGATTGAGTGAAGTCCCTGGGCTTGCACAGGGCTAGAGGCACTAGTAGGTAGTAGAGGCCTTTCACTGGGCCGGGCAGGCTGGTCTCAGTAATGGGGCAGCTCAGTGGCTTTGGTGCGTTTGAGGGTCCTTGAATAAAGCCTGGTCCCCAGGACCCAGATAAGGGAGGAAGGGCTTTGCTCTGTATCATCTCCTACATGCAGTCACTATTAATCCTCAGAACCCAAATAAATGAATTAATGCATGTCAAGAATTTTGCCTAATTCTTGGTGCATAGTTAGGCTCAGTATATGTTGTTAGTCAGATACCCAAACGGTTTTTTTTTTCTTACTAGTTTATTTAATCCCAACAGCTCTAGGAAGTACAAATCCACCATTTAAAAAATTGTTTTACAATTGAGGAAACTGAAGCACTTGGCTCAAGGACACACAGTTAAAAGTGACAGAGCTGGAAAGAATGTCTACAGCTCAACAATGATAACAAAATGAATAACCCAGCTGGGCCCAGTGGTGCACACCTATTATCCCAGTAGCTCAGGAGGCTGAGGCAAGAGGATCTTGAGTTCAAAGCCAGCTCCAGCAATTTAGTGAGGTCCTAAGCAACTCAGTGAGATCTGTTTCAAAATAAAATATTACAAAAAGGCTGGGGATTTGGCTTTGTGGGAAAGCACCCTGAGTTCTATCCCTGGTACTGAACCAAAACAAAGAGCTTAGGGGCATGGCTTAGTAGGGGAGTGCTTGTCTAGCACATATGGGAGGCCCTGGGTTCCATTCCCAGCACTGCAAAAGTAAATATATAAAAAATACATAAATATTTAAAAATAGGCAAAAGACTCTAGTAGAGATTTCTCTGAAGACACACAAATGGTGAATAGTGAGCATGAGAAGACGCTCAGCAACACTAATCATTAGGGAAAAGCCAGGTGCAGTGCCACCCACCTGTAATCCCAGAAAATTGTGAGGCTGAGGCAGGAGGATCACAAGTTTGAGGCCAGCCTCAGCAACTTCAAGAGGCCCTAAGCAATTTAGTGAGTCCCTGTCTCTAAATAAAATATAAAAGGGGGGCTGGGGATATGGTTCCATGGTTAAACGCCCCTGAGTTCAATCCCTGGTACAAAAAAAAAAAGGAAATGCAAATCAAAATCAAAACCACAACAAGAAGCCAGGTGAAGTGAAGCACGCCTGTAATCCCAGCGGCTTGGGAGTCTGGGGCAGGAGGATTGCAAGTTCAAAGCCAGCCTCAGCAATTGTCCAAGGCACTAAGCAACTCAGTGAGGCCCTGTCTCTAATAAAATACAAAATAGGGCTGGGGATGTGGCTCAGTGGTGGAGTGCCCCTAAGTTCAATCTCTGGTACCGCCCCCCGCAAAAAACAATCAAAATGAGAAAGGGACTTCATACCCATTAAGGTAGATCCCACAAAAAGAAAAAAGAAAAAGTGTAAATATACCTGTGGAAAAACTAGAACCCCATCCCTTGCTGATGGAGTGACAAAAAATGGTGCAACCAGTGTGAAAAAACAGCAGGGCTGTTCCTCAAAGGTTAAACAGATAAACGGTCTCTGCAGACAGGGTCCTCTCGTGGTTATAGGCAGAGCTCTCTGTCTTTATTTTTGGTACTAGGAATTGAACCCAGGCGCGCTTTACCACTGAGCTACATCCCAGCCCTTTTAATTTTTATGTTGAGACAGGATCTCCCTAAGTGGGCCAGGCTGGCCTCAAACTTGCGATCCTCCAGTCCCAGCCCTCTGAGTTGCTGGGATCACAGGTGTGGCCACCACACTGGCTAGAGGCAGACCTCATGTCTTCAGTGGGCAAATGGCCCACAGAAGTTAGGAAACTTGCTTACGCAGTGGACCCACTAGGCTGTGAGGTTAGAGTCCAGACCTCTCTTCAAGTTTTTGACTATTGGGGCTGGGGTGTAGCTCAGGGATGGAGTGCGTACTCCACGAGGCCCTGGGTTCAATCCCCAGCGCGCTACGAAAAAGTTTATATCCTTGGAAGGGAACTGCCACCCCCACATGCTACCCTCCCATGGCCCTTAGACACGTAGAAGGGCCTGCTGGCCTCTTTCCTGGGACAGCATTTGGGGCTCACGATGGGCATAAGCACCGCACAGGAGGAGCAAACATTTACTTCCCCACTAGGGTGTCTTTCCTTCCATTCACATCCCCTGACATTCACAGGAACCCTGACTCTCCTCCCTTCCTTTGGGCCTCCCATCTCTACACCTTAATGTCAAGGTTTTAGATCTTGGGCTACCAAGGTCTGTAAGGACTCCACTGTTGGCAGGCGTTGGTAGAGCGGAGCACCTACTGAGACACAAACCCTTTGTGGCTAATAAAGATGATTTCTTCTGAGAATCCCATGGGCTTTCACTGAAAACAGCCGAGAATAAGATGTTCCCTGAGGGCACTGGGCCCATGGACCTGGGTGAGGCAGGAGGCAGAACTGGACTCTTTTTTTTGTTGTTGTATTAGGGTTTGAACTCAGGGGCACTCCACCACTGAGCCACATCCCCAGCCCTACTTTGTATTTTATTTAGAGACAGGATCTCACTGAGTTACTTAGCGCCTTACTGGTGCTGAGGCTGACTTTGGATTCGTGATCCTCCTGCCTCAGCCTCTCGAGCCACTAGGAGGACTCTTTTATTAAACATTTTTTTTTGTAGTTGTAAATGGACAGAATGCCTTTATTTTATTTGTTTGTTTTTATGTGCTGCTGAGGATCAAACTCAGTGCCTCACACATGCTAGGCAAGTGCTCTGCTACTGAGCCCCAGCCCCAGCTCAGGACTGGATTCCTGATAGACAGGGCTGTGAGTGCAAAGACATTCCATGCAGACTTTTTTAAAATATTTTTTAGTTGCTTAAGTATCTTTATTTTTTATTTATTTATATGTGGTGCTGAGGATTTAACCCAGTGCTCACACATGCTAGGCAAGTGCTCTGCCACTGAGCCACAATCCCAGCCCCCCATGCAAACTTTTTTTTAATATATATTTTTTTTAGTTTTAGGTGGACACAATATCTTTATTTTATTTTTATATGGTGCTGAGGATCGAGCCCATGCCTCACGCATGCCAGGCGAGTGCGCTACCACTTGAGCCACATCCCCAGCCCAGCCCCATGCAAACGTTTAAAATGACTATGAAGAGTTGGGTATCGTGGCACATGCTTATAACCTTGCAATTTAGAAGGCTGAGGCAGGAGGATTGCAAGTTCAACGTCAGCCTTAGCAACTTAGTGAGGCCCTGTTTCAAAATAAAAAAAATAAAAAGGGCTGGATCTGTAACTCAGTGGTTGAGTGCCCCCTGAGTTTCATTCCCAGTACAAAAAAAAGGAGTCTAGATGTGGAGGTACATGCTTGTAGTCTCGGCTACTGTTTGAGCCCAACCAGGGCAAAATAATTAAGACCCTGTCTTAAAAAAGGAGAGGGAGAAGAATGAGGAGAGGAAGCAGAAGGAGAGGAGAAAAAGAAAAAGAAATTAAGGCTCTTCCCATCTTAAGCCTGATTCCAGTTCACCCAGAGAAAAAGAGCAATGATCCCACATGCCAACAAGTCACTGGGTCATGAGAAGATTCCTAAGTTCCCCTCACCTGTCTTGGGCTCTAGAAACAGCAGAGGGCTGGCTGCTCAAGACCCAATACTCCTTCTTTCTCCTGATGCAGTGAGGCCTGGGCCCTGTTGCCTAGGACTTTTCCAGGATAATACCAAATCTTCTGGCAACTCACTCAGCAAATATCACATCCTATTTATTGAGTGCTAGCTCTAAGGGACACTTTATTTATTTTTATTTTTATTTTTTTTTACTTCTAGTTGATTCTATCCAGTATGGTTAACATACTAATTTGGGAGAGAAGTACTGAATGAAGTAAATCGCCATCACCAGAATTCTATAATTGTGTCTTAAATTTATTGTGACATAATAGATTTTTTCTTTTTGGTGGGGAGGGTACTAGAAATAGAACTCAGGGGCACTTAACCACTAGCCTCATTTTGTAACTTATTAGAGACAAGGTCTCACTGAGTTGCTTAGGGCTTTAACTAAATTGCTGAGGCTGGCTTTGACCTTGAAATCCTTCTTCCTCAGCCTCCTGAGATGCTGGGATTACAGGCATGCACCAAAGCACCCAGCTGCCATAATAGACTTTTGAGAAGAGTTTTTAAAATTCTAAGAATTGTGACATGGTACTGGTGGAGGCGATCCCCCACTCACTGTCTTGACAGGGTCACAGTGAGAAAAAGTGTTGGCAAAGCTGCTCTCCCACTGTCTTGACAGGGTCACAGTGAGGATGAATGCTGGCAAAGCCACGCTGGTTGGTGGGTAACCGAAACCATGAGACCCTTTTTTATGTAATTGGGACTTTGCATTTTCATGCTTATGTTTCTCACAGGAGGCATGAGTATGTTAAATGCCAAACAAATTAAATTTCAGATGGCTAGAACAGAACAGGTAGTTCATGCCTTGGAGGCCATTCTACCCACCCCTCAGCATATCAAGGACAAAGTAAAAGGCTATTCTTCTATCTTAGTACATTGTGGACAAACCTAATAATGGACAACAATCATCCTCTGAAAAACAAATTCTTTGAGAACTAGTGCACCTTGACTGAGAAACAAACTCTTTGAGAACTAGTGTACCTTGACTGAGAAACAAAGAAACTCTACGAGAAAGCAGCTCAACCAGTTTTATGAGAATAAATGTAGGAATCAATTAAAATAGGTTTATAAGACACAGTTTTAGAATAATGTTAAAAATATTATTTTATTTAGATTCTTAAGTTTAGAAATTCTTAAGTCTTTAGTTGTATAGGTTTCTGATATGTTTTAAGGATGATTCATAAACTTTAGGATATTTTAAATATAAGATTTAAAGGGACTTTTTTAGATGGGAATTTTGAATTAGAAATAAAGTACAAGTGTACTTTAGGTTAATGATTGGCTAAAAGACTTAGAGTCTGGTTACATAGTTTGGCATTAGTTAATAAGGAAATAACATATCTTGGGAAAAATAGTAAATCTTGGGAAAATCTGAAGGATGTAAATTGGTGACATGTTTTATTGATGATTCTGTACTTTGATGATTGTATGGCTGGGGGTCATATCCTGGAAGAATGTAGATCGGTGTGCTCTCAATCATGGTTAAGAAAATGTCATGTCTTGGCAAAGTTTTAAATTATATAATCAATGACGTATTGTGAATCTATAATGATGAGAAAAATTGTAATAAAAAGGGGATCCAGAGAAAGCTGCCTTAGCTCTCTCTCTGGAGATTGCTCAAACGGAACGCCTCCTGTCTCATCATTTCGTCTACGCCACTCCTCCTTCAGGACTCCCTGGACCCTGCTGGGGCTGGACTCCGGCATGGTACATTTACTGAATTGTTCCTATCTCACCTATTATAAAAACACATGTAATAGGTAGTGTGGTATGCATTACACTGAAATTTTTTTTAAGTAACAACAGAATATTTTAATATAGTAAACTAAAATTTTAGTCATTTAGTCTGGGTGAGAATTAAGTGATCAGAATACCCTCCTCAATTCCTACAGAGATTCAGATTTACAATTTGATTTGAATTTTAAAAATCAGCTACAGTGTTCAATTCAAGTAATGCAGACATTCAACTTGATTGAAAAAATTCATTTAAACATAAATAGGCACAAGCACACGCCTCAATCAGGTATGCATTTTGAAATTCCAGAGTTTGAATTCAGACTTTGTGACTCTTTGGCAAGTAAAGACAGCACTCAGAAGACTAGGATAGTGTATGTAAAATGAGAAAAAGAAAACTTGATTCATAGAAGGTGCTCTGTGTTATCCACTGAAAAATAGAGCAATTTCTGGCTCACACTAAGAATTTAATAAATGATACATAACTCATTTCTAAATCATAGTAAACAGTTAAACTTGAATTATTTCCAGCCATAGGAATGATTTTTATATAATTGTGATTATATAACAATATATAAACACTTTTTGATGTAATGCAGAGCATGTTAGCAGCATAAAATAAATAGATCTTATACTATCTCTCACTTATGATAGTACATGCAAGAAAATAAAGTATAAACAAGTATATTCACTCACATACATTTTGTCTCATGAAACTGAGATATAATGTAAGTTTAGAGCAGAAGATTATAAATGGACTTAATAAGGGACACTTTAAATGACCAAGAAATGACCCCACATAAATGAATAATAGGTAAAATGTATTAAAAAATGACCATGAGGGCTGGGGATATAGCTCCATTGGTAGAGCGCTTGCCTTGCATGCACAAGGCCCTGGGTTCAATCCCCAGCATCAAAAAATTAAAAAATAAAAATAAAATAAAAATAAAATGTGACTATGAGCCAGGGAATGGGCTTTGTATTTGTTTTATTTCTCATGATAACTCCAGAAGATAAAATCTATTTTACAGATGAGAACTGTGGCTTGGAGAGGTGAAGAGTTTTCTCTAAAGTCATACAGCTAATAATTGGCAGGGCGGAGAATCACACTCAGATAATTTGGTTCCAAAGGAAGTGCCCTAAGAGGTGAAAGCTTCCATTGCCCAGGGGGCCCTGAGAGTCCTGAGAGCCCTGTCCAGCTCAGCCCAGGAGTAAGAAGAAGGGCTGCCTGCAGGAGGTGATGCTTGAGCCAAGCTGCTGAGCAGCACTTAGCCAATTGGCTAAGAGGATGGTTTGGTGGTACAGGTAATAGAAGTAGTTAGCATATAGGTCCCAGGGCAAGAATGATGGCATTGTGGCAAAAGATCGAGATGCTCTGGATTCAAGGTGGAATGTAGCAGCAGGCTGAAAGTAACACCCAGATCCTAAAGGGCCCTAGATTTAGACATAATCCTGAAGTCAATGAAGGGCTTTTAACAGGCAAGTTAACAAAAATCAGCTTTTCTAGCCAGGTGCAGTGGCGGTGCCTGTAATTCCAGTGGCTCAGGAGGCTGAGGCAGGAGGATTGAGAGTTTGAAGCCAGCCTCAACTTAGAGAGACCCTGTCTCTAATAGAATACAAAATAGGGCTGGGGATGTGGCTCAGTGGTTGAGTGCCCCTGAGTTCAATCCCCAGTACCTCCCCCACTCCCGAATCAGATTTTCTTTCTTTTTATTTATTTATTTATTTTGTGGTACAAGGGATCAAAACCAGGGTCTAACACATACAAGGTGAATACTCAACAGAGCTAAGACCCCAGCCCTTTTTACTTTTTATTTTGAGTTAGGGTCTTGCTCAGTTGCACAGGCTGGCCTTAAACTTGCAATCCTCCTGCTTCATTTTCCTGAATAGCTGGGACTACAGGCATGTACCACTTGCCCAGCCCAAAGCAGCTTTTCTTCTTGACAGTGACTCTGGCTGTGGTGAAGAGATGACTATGCTGCAGGCAGTGTAGCAGAGCTGACCTGAAGTTGGTGCCTTGGGTTTGAATCTCAACAGTTCCACTTAAAAGTTACACGTGTTGCCTTTTCACATCTTTGAATCTCAGTATCTTTAATCGAAAATGAGAATATATTCATCTTACAGATTGTTAGGGGACTGTGTTTATGTAAGAAAAATGTTTAGCACAATTGTACCTTGGCACACAGTGGGTAATCAATAAACATTAGCTGGTTTGTGGTAGTGGTGAGGTGTTGAGCAGGGCCATGCTTTTGGATGAGGGAGCTGTATCTTTTTGACTTTGCTCTCTACAAGTCTCTACAAGCTTCCCTTTGATAGCCTGAGGCCAGAATCTTATCAGGGACGTTGACATTATTTTGCCCAAGGTCTATCTGTTTCAAAAGAGATAAATGTTCCTGAAGTGCTTAGCAAGGACCAGGCACACACTAATTGCCTGATGCTTGTACTATTAAGTTAGGAAATGAAACTAGCTCAGAAAATAATAACAATTAAGCAATTATCAGTTTGTTATCACCCTAGTGTAAATGAGAAGTCAAATCTTTTTCTGGGAACAGGTTTTGATTGGGATAAAGAAGCCTGAGATCTAAGAACATGAAATGAGAATCTGAGGAACTTAAGGACCTCTTGGGAATTTTTCCAGGCAAGACTGGAGAGGCTGCAGAAATCCAATCCTAGATAACAAGGTGTTACAAATCCAAACGATTTAGGATTCCTCAGTAGGAAGTAGCTGCTGCCTTCCTGTGTGGAGACGGGGATGAGGTTTTGTTTTCACCAGGGAACTGTGAAGCCCCAGCCAACATGGGTGGCAGTGGTGATGGTATCTGCTTCTTTTATCCCAGTGGGCTCTTCTGGGGACCCCAGGGGCTGTCATAAATTAAGCATCCACTACATGTAAAAGCTTTAATTAAAAGAAAAAAAAAGGCAGGCGGACAGTCTGAGGCAGTGTCGCAGGAGTTAGAACTGGGCTCTAACCTTGACGGTCAACTATTGTCCACACGACCCTGGCAAGTCTCCAGTTCGTTTTGAGCCTCAATTTCCCTGTGTGTGTGTGTGTGTGTGTGTGTGTGTGTGTGTTGGTATTGAGCCTCTCTTGGCCTCAGTTTCTCCACATGGACTTCACAGGACTGCATGAGCTAATGAAGGCTCAGTGCCATGCCCGATGGCCACTGGACTACTCCGAGATCCTGAGACTCCTTTTCCCTCAGTGCTACTGAGCGCTCGGGACGAGGCTCCTGCATGGGGCTGGGTGTGCGGGGTGAGGGTGGGAGTGATCGTGATGGAGCCAGCGTGGGGATAAAAGACCTTATCAACAAGTGTTGCCCCAGCATCCGATGGACGTGAGGAGAAGACCATGGGCTGCCCCCCAAGAGGCGCGCCAGTCCTGGGGTAGGCTTTCCGAAGAGCCCATCCAGAGCCCTCGGTTAAGGATGCTGACTAGATAAGGCGGGTCGGATCAACTTGGGACCAGGCAAGGTTCCTCCCAAAGAAAGTGGAATTCCGATTCAGGCTTGGCTGGCTCAGTCCCTGCCCAGCTGAGTGACCTTGGACAGGTCACTTTTCCTCCCCCAGCCTCCTCATTCCAATTCCCTCCCAATGAGTACGGACAGCTTGTAGACATAATGGATGTGAAAGGCGTCGCCAAGAGCCGCAGATTGGTATTTGTTATGTTAATAAGTGCCCGCCGTGGGCGGGTTCCTAACCTCCCGCTTTCGCGGTTCTTTCCGCAGGAACTGGGGTTTGTCGCCTCGCTGCCCCTGCGGGCAGGGCTCTGCGGAACGCAGACTTCGAGGCCATTACCATTGTTCTTCGAGGCTGGGCCGCAGGGGAGGCCTCTCCCCTGCCAGACCTCGCCTTTGGTCTCTCCCTCCGCCCCGCACTCGGCCTTGGCGAGCCTGAGAAGGCCCCTAGCTGACCTTTCCGGAGGAAGGCAGTCAGTCCTAGAGCGCTCCGAACGGAGACCGAAGACGCGCCTGAACGCTTCTGAAGAATCCCGACCGCTCTCTGTCTCCAGAAAGAGCCGAAGGTGCTTCCCATCCTCGGCCTACCGAGTCATTCCGAAAATACCCGAAGTTTTCCAAGGGGTCCTGCCACTGCTGGAGACGGCTGCAGCGCCATGTTGGATGCTCTGCTCATTGAGTGAAGAAAATCCGCCGGCATCGCCTGAGCCCCGCTACAGAGAAGGGCGCCGCTTCCCCCGGGGAGGGGGATAAAGACCCCCGCCGGCCCATGAGGACAGTGCTGTGAAAGGTCCAGTCTCTCCGCCTCCTGCCCCCGTCGGTCCGGCCCCCCCCCTTGGGGTCGCGTTGTCACGGAGACCGGCAGCCGGTGGTGCTGGCTTTTCTGCTTAAAAACAAAAAAAAACTTAAAAACTTAAAAACTTAAAAACAAAAAACAAAAAAGAGCTTTTCTGCTTAAAAACAAAAAACCAAACAAAAAGGCCCCTTTCCCAGAAAGGCCATATATGATGTGATCATGGTAGAAAACACAGAAAAGAAAAATACCCAGTCATAACTCCACAACTCAATGAGAACTGTAAACATTTTGATAAAATTTCCTCCAAGGAATTATTTGTACACATGTGTTGGCATTTAGGTGTTTATGTATATACACAATATTTGAATAGCTGCAAATAATTTTGTAAATGTAACTTTATGTATTTTTTTTCTATTTTGATATATTGAGGTATTTAAAATTCAGTAAACATTTTGAGGGCTTTTTTTTTGGGTAGTCGGTATGTCAGTATTGAACTCGGGCACTCTACAACTGAATTACATTATCTAGCCCTCATTTTTATTTGTATTATTTATTTATTATTTTTTAGTTGTAGATAGGACCACATAAAAATAAAGAAATAAAAATAAAGAAATGTGCCCGAGGATCTAACCCAGGGCCTCATGCATGCAAGGCAAGCACTTTACCACTGAGCTACTACCCCAGCCCTCATTTTTATTTTATTTTATTTTACTTTTTATTTTTTGTAGTTATACATGAACAGAATGCCTTTATCTTATTTGTTAATTTTTATACAGTCCTGAGTATTGAACCCAGTGCCTCATGCATGTTAGGCAAGTGCTTTGCCACTGAGCAACAGTCCCAGCCCATCATTTTTATTTTTTGAGACAAGCTGTTATGATTCTGAGACTGGCCTCAATCTTGAGATTCTTATTCCCCAGCCTCTTGAATAGCTGGGATTATAGACACGCACTGCCTAACCCCTATTGCTGGATTTTTAAGTTAACAGTTTTGCTCTTAGGAATTCTGAGACTAACAACTTTGTTCATAATGTTTTTCCATATTTCAGATATTACATTAGTAAAAGTAAAAATTACTGGGTCAGCAGATGTCAACATTTAGGTTAATTGACACATATTGACATCTTTTCTTTTTCCCTCTTCTCCTTGGTTCACTGAGGATGGAACTCAGGGCCTCACACTCACCAGGCAAGTTTTCTATCAGTGACTCATACCACCAACCTGCAGACATGTATTTTTACTTTGCTGGTGTGTATTCTAGTGCTTGCTGTGTGTATTCTTGCCAGCATTAACTTGTGTAGTTTTTATTTTATTTATTTATTTATTTATTTTGGTGTTGGGAATCAAACCTGGAACTTCACATGACAGGTAAGCACTCCATCACTGAGCTAGACCTCTAATTAAATTTTTGTTAATTTGATAGATGAAAATGATATATATTTTAATTTGTATTTCTTTTTCTTTTTCTTTTCCTGTTTTTTTTTTTTTTTGGCAGTGCTTTGGAATTTGAATCCCCCATGCAAGTACTTACTTTGCCTCTGACCTACCCATTCCAGCCTCTTTTTTTTTTTTTTTTTTTGTACTGGGGATTGAACCTGAGGGTGCTGAGCCACACTCCCAGCCATTTTTTAAAATATTTTTATTTAGAGACAGGTTCTCGGAGTTTCTTAGGGCCTTGCTAAGTTGCTGAGGCTGGTTTTGAACTCATGATCCTCCTGCCTCAGCCTCCTGAGCTGCTGGGATTACAGGCATGGGCCACCGCACCTGGATCCCCATCTTCTTTATTTTTTTTGGTGGTGCTAGGGATTGCCTTGCCCATTGGGACCCATTCTTTGTTATGTAAGGACTAATTTATTATAATCTGTTTTCTCATCAAGATTTGCTTTGTGGCTCTTTTTTACAGTTAGGCCAAATTGAATCTCAGTTTCATTGCTGAACCTTTTATTACCCTAGCTATACTAAGGTGTTTGAGTCTTGTTCTGTTTCATCTAAAAGTGACTGAAGTACATACTGTTAATTGTTAGGGGAGAGATGTTATCTCTAAAAGATTACTCATGGATTCTTGAGGTTAATTTTTGGAGCTTTGTCTCAAATATCAGAATCATGTCTTTGTTTTGGAGGATAATGTAGGTTGAACCTGGAGCCTCATGCATGTTAGGTAGGTGCTTTAACACTTCACTATACCACAATCCTTTTTTAAATTTTATTTTTGTGACAAGGTCTCCCTAAATTGCCCAATTTGACTTCAAACTTTCAATCCACCTGCCTCGATCTCTCAAGTAGGCGGGATTACAGGTGTGTGCCACTGTGCCCTACTCAGAATCATCTCTTAAAACATGAAATTGCTTTCTTATTTATTTTTAAAAATTTTAAATCCTCCCCTCCTGGCCACCTGAAATTGATTTATTGTGTGTTTGCTTTCTTAAAATATCTTGTATGTTCAGTAACTGTTTGTTATAATGAATTTTATTTATGTTGTGCTAAGAAAAACCAATAGATGTATTTTATTGTACATTACAGAAATGAATTAATAAGTGGAATTCCCTATAGATCATTCCTTCTCAGTTAACTGTCTGATGTCTTTCTCCAGAATATTTTCTGTACCTGTTTTTTTAATATTATATATATATATGTTTAGTTGTAGGATGACACAGTATCTTTATTTCATTTTTATGTGATGCTGAGGTTTGGACCCAGGGCCTCACATGTGGTAGGCAAGCCCTCTACCATTGAGCTACAATCCCAGCCCTTTCTGTACCTATTTTAACATTTCTAAATTTTAACTAAAATTGGATTGTCTGCTTCATAGTGTTTTTTCTTGTGGTAGTCTCACCTTATCAGTGGTTTTGCATTTTATGATTTCAGTTGCCTGTGATCTACAGTAGTCCAAAAGTAGTAAATGGGAAATTCTAGAAATAAACAATTCTTCTCAAGTTTTAAATAATTTTTATTATAGTATGTTGTTAATTTATTGTTTATTATTAATATTTTATATATATTAAACATATAGAGGGTTTGGAATAGTATCTGAGGTTTCAGGCATGCCCTGTGTGTGGTGGAACCTATGCCCTGAGGATAAGGGAAAACTGCTGTCAGAATTTTATTCTCTCTCTCTCTCTCTCTCTCTCTCTCTCTCTCTCTCTTTTGTACAGATAATTGAACTCAGTGACACTCCACCACTGAGCCACATCCCCAGTCCCATTTTGTATTTTATTTAAAGACAGGGTCTCACTGAGTTGCTTAGTGCCTTTCTTTTGCTGAGGCTGGCTTTGAACTCATGATCCTCCTTCCTCAGGCTCTCGAGCCCCTGGGATTACAGATGTGGGCCACCATGCCTGCACTTCTTGATTTTAATGTAGATTCTTCCACTAGTTATCATATTACCAAACCCTGAGCCATTGTGGCACTCAGAAGTGCCAGGTGGCCTAGCTTTGTTTTTTGAGCATGCCCTCTGTTGACCAGGACTATTTCAGGCCCAGATAATAGGTTTGCATTTTAGTAACAAAAATGAGGAAGATGGAGAGATGCCTTCTGTTTTAGAGAGCACCTGTCATAAAGGAGTCATATGCTAATTATACTTTTTATCAAGAAAGGAAGCAAAAGTTGGAGGGCAAATAGCAGTGTATAGAATATAGGATTTTTATGAGTATGTACCCAGTGGAATGATGAACTCATAATAAGTGCTTAGTCAGTGGTAATTTATGTTTTAGAGCAAGTGCTGGGCTGGAATTGTGGCTCAGTGATAGAGAACTTGCCTGGCATGTGTGATGCCCTGGGTTTGATCCTCAGAACCACATATAAATAAATAAATAATCCGTTGACAGCTAAAATTATATATATATATATATATATATATATATATATATATATATATATATATATATATATATATATAATTTATTTATTTTGCAAGTCCTTTGAGTATCTGCTCTTTGCCTAGTTGTTTGCTTGACTATCTTCACTCTGAAGCTTTAAGGAAAACTGGTGGCAAATTTGTTTGCTTATTTAGTTATTTATTTACTACTAAGAATTGAACCCTGGGGGAGCTTAATAACTGAGCCATATCCCCAGCCCCATCCTTCATTTTTTAATTTTTAATTTTGAGACAGGATCTTGCTTAGTTGCTCAGGGCCTTGCTAAATTATTGAGGCTAGATTTGAACTTGCCAACCTCCTACCTCAGCCTCTGAAGCCACTGGGATTTTAGGTGTGTGCTACCACACCTGGCTCAAATATATCTGTTTAGATACACTGCTGATTTACAAATGAGCTTTACTCTTTTTGGGTAGATATTTATATGAAATAATTAAACACTCATTTATTAAACTAAAATTTAAAAAGCCTGTTGTATGTTTGCTGAGTGTTGAAAAGGAAGATTTTGAATGAAATAGGTTTCTTGAGATATTCAGTCTGGGCTAAATGCTTCTTATACCAGCTCTCACACCCACATATAAAAGAATTTTAAACAGTGTAATTGAATCGTAATCCAAATAATAGAATTATGTTTTAATTGTATCTTTTATTCAACTTTATGATACTCAGTAATTCACCAATAAAGTCTTTGTTAAATGTGTCAGAGAATATTTTTTTTAGAGAGGGAGAGAGAGAGAGAATTTTTTTTAAAGAGAGAGAGAGAGAGAGAGAGAGAGAGAGAGAGAGAGAGAGAGAGAATTTTAATATTTATTTTATAGTTTTCGGCAGACACAACATCTTTTTTTATAGGTGGTGCTGAGAATCGAACCCGAGCCGCACGCATGCCAGGCGAGTGCGCTACCACTTGAGCCACATCCCCAGCCCCTAAATGTGTCAGAGAATATTGTAATCTCTAGTCATGAACTTAGAGAGTGAAAGCATGTTGTATAAATTTTCCCAAGAGATTTTTCAGCTTGTTTGCTTCCCCTATCCCTACACCCAAGTTCAGTAAAATTATTTTACTTATGGTTTGAATTTTTAAAAATTTAGTGTTTTTGAAACATGATTTTTCAGTATTTAAAATACTAGATATGCATATCGAAATGAATTATAGAAATGAACATGGTATAGAGTTTGGGGAGGATATTAGTGTAGATTACCTACTTAGCATGCTGGAGGCTCTGGGTTTGATTCCCATCACCACCAAAAAAAAAAAAAAAAAGTAAAAACGGTGATTGCTGGGCCTATAACATGCAGGGGCTGAGAAAGGAGGATCATATGAGACTAGCCTGGGTAACAGCCAGATCCTTCTTCTTAAATGAGAGAGAGATTTCTCTTTTATACTGTCATAAAATTCTCATTTCATTTGGCATATTTCATTGAAAGAAGATTCAATTATGGGCTTGGTATATTCTTTTGTATGGATCAGATTTAAAGCTTTCTTACAGCTTCAGATGTAAGAAATAAAATGTATTAAAAACTTACAAAGGACACATTTTGTGCTCTTTTAATGACAAAATATAGCATTTACTTAATAACTTGGTGCTCCAGGGCACCCAAATGTGCATGAGTACCACGTCAAGACAATACCTCTTTATCAGTCTGTTGTCTGTTTAAAAATATTTTAATGGTGGCTGGGCTGCACACCTGTAATCCTAGTGAATCTGGTGGCTGAGAGGAAGGTCAAAAGTTTACCTGAGCTCTGTGGTTAAGCACTTCTAGGTTCAATTCACAGTACCAAAAAAAAAAAAATCACACTTCTACATTAGTTTGTATTCGAATAATGAATAACAGCAATGATTTCATTCTTAGCAAAATATTTCTCTCCTGTTATTTCTACTTCCGGTGTTTATGTTCTAACCTTGTCATTGAAGTTTTTCTTCTATTGTGAGTAGTAAATAGGTTGTAGTTTTAGTCATGCATTTTGGAGGCCTATTTGAGAGGTAATTCTGACCAATGGGATTAAATAAACTTTGACTAGAGGTGATAAATACATGATTATGTTATGGACGGAGAAACTAAATTGCCAAACCATTGCTTAAGTAATAGGATTTGTAAGGCAAATTTGGCCTTTTGCAGATGCTCATCATTCCCTTTTAAGTGTAGGGTTTTTTTTGATATTTTTGGTAAGATTCCATAATCCTGTGGAAAAAACACTAAACTTTTCCTGGCTTTCTTTGTACTCTGCCTTTCCCTTTACCTGCTTGATTTGCTGCTAACATCTGATATTTTCTTTGGGATAATTTTACTTCCTTGTGCTCAGACTCTTCCTCTGTAAATCTGTTAAACAGACTACACGAACTTCTAGGTCCTTTTTGACCTTATATTTTTAATTTTAATTTAATTTATTTATTTATTATGGTATTAGGGATTGAACTCAGGAGTGCTCCGCCACTGAGAGCTATGTCCCCCACTCTTTTTAATTTTTATTTTGAAACAGGGTTTCACTAAGTTACTGGAACTAGCCTCAAATTTGTGATACTCCTGCTCCACTATGTCTGGTTGACCTTATGTTTTTTTTAGCCCATGATTAGTGCAGAAATAGGCCCATGTCCCTTTTCCCATCTTTTACACTAAAATACAGTAAAACCAAGTATCTATCAGTTAGCTTTGCAAATATCTTTCACATGTATTCTCCTTATCTCCTTGTTCTACTCTAGTGAAAACTGGAAGTGACTTATACTGACTTATACTGAAGTTGGGATTTATTAACCCAGTATGTATTTTTCTGTACTGCTACAAATGTACATTATAGATTTCCAAATCTCTTTATTATTTCTTTAGCTGAAGAAGAAATCATTAGAATTATTAAATCTCAATTGACACATGTATATTTTTTCCAGC
Organism: Callospermophilus lateralis; assembly: GCF_048772815.1. Classification (NCBI taxonomy): domain Eukaryota; kingdom Metazoa; phylum Chordata; class Mammalia; order Rodentia; family Sciuridae; genus Callospermophilus; species Callospermophilus lateralis. The sequence goes on from NW_027510358.1 coordinate 553,768, forward strand.
TTGTAAGGTATTTTCTGAACTTAACTTCCAATGCTGTATTTTTCCCCCTCCTTTTTCTTTTTGCAGGGCTGGGGATCAAACCCAGGAAACTGTGCATGCTAGCTAGGCAAGTGCTTTACCACTGAGCTACACTCCCAGTCCATTAACATGCTTTTTTTTTTTTTTCTTTTGTACTATGGATTGAACCACCAAACCTTTTTTTTTTTTTTTTTTGGATACCAGGGATTGAACTGAGGGGCACTCTACCACTGAGTCACATCCCCAGCCCTATTTTGTGAGACCCAGGTCTCACTTAGTTAGTTGCTTAGTGCCTCGCTAAATTGCTGAAGCTGGTTTTGTATTCTGGATCCTCTTGTTTCTGCTTCCCAAGATGTTGGGATTATAGGCATGTGCCACTGCACCCAGCCATTTTATTTTATTTTTGGGTACCAGAGATTAAACCCAGGGGTGCTTAATCACTGAGCCATATCCCTAGCCCTTTTTATTTTTTGAGACAGACTCTTGCAATGTTGCTTAGGACCTCACTGAGTTGCTGAGGCTGGCTTTGAACTTGTGATCCTCTTGCCTCAGTCTTCTGAGCTGCAACACTATCTTTCTTTTCTTTAAAAAATATTTTATTAGTTATTGATGGACCTTTATTTGTTTACTTGTTTATATGTGGTGCTGAGAATTGAACCCAGTGCCTCACATATGCAAGGCAAGTGTGTACCACTGAACCATAACCCCAGCCCCTGCAACACTATTTTTCTTAATAGAGTTTTTAAGTCTTATTATTGACTGATAACTAGGAACTTATAATTTGAAAGAGCAGATTTGATTGTGAATGCTCAATATTTTGAACTGTTAAGATTTTAATCTTCTGAAGTTTAGGGACACAACCATTTTAAATTATTTTACTCAATGAAATAAATTTTTTTGTGATATTTTATTAAATATGTACAGTTGTATTTAAATACGTATGTATGAATATATAAACCAAGGTTAGTAAATATTATCAGTGTTGGCATTTTTATTAAATATGGTCTGTTCATTGTTAGTGGGTCTAAGTAGAAGAAGCTAATGACATCGATATCCACAGTGGAAATCTGGTAATACAATTGAAGGACTGAACCCTAATATCTCTACTTTCTTAATTATAAATGAGAATAGCAATCTTTGTTAATAGGATAATGAAGAGGGCTAGAATATATGCAATGCCTTGAACCAGTCTGGGTGCTTTATCTTCAGCAAGCAGATATTTTTCAGTCTTTAGTGTTTGTGATCTTTGGATTTAAAAGGCTGCCTGAAAGAAAGTCTTGTCTGTTAGTAACTACTTTTTAATTGTTGGAGGTGGTAGCAGTAAGTGGAACAGGTAAGTCAGAAGCTGCTGCTTTTATATTTTGACACATTGATAGATGGAACTATGGTAGAAGGTAAAACTGTTTTCTTCTTATTTTTTGAGGTGAGTCTGACTAAGTTCCTCAGAATGGCTCTGAATTTAGTGATCCTTCAGCCTCAGCCAACTGAGTGACTAAGATTATAGGCAGGTGCCATCATGCCTGGTTTCTGTGTTTCCTTCTTGATCACTTCACTTTTATATAAGTAGCAGCGAAATTCTAGTGTGACATGACATCAGCCAATAAGAATGAAAATTTGAGGGGCTGTGGTTGTGGCTCAGTGGTAGAGCACTCGTCTCACATGTGTGAGACCCTGGGTTCGATCCTCAGCACCACATATAAATAAATAAGTGAAATAAAACTATTGTGTCCAACTGCAACTAAAAAAAAGAAAGTGAGAATTTGAAACTAATCACAGTCCTGTCTGTAAAATGTAATGTTATTTAACTCTGGTACATTGTCAGTTTTGCTTTAATAGGATTTTTAAAAAGAATTTAAACATGGAAAATTTGACAAGATGTTTGTAGTAGAATATTTGAAAACTTTAAAAGTGGTGGGGAAAATATCAGCTATAGTTTCATTATTCAGAGGGAACCTTTGTGGTAGTAAGGAGTTTGTCCTGGGCTCTGCTTTCCCTTTCCTCTGGCTTGTGCACTCTCCTGTTTTTTTGGTGCTGAGGATGAAATCTAGGGCCTTATCCATGTGCAAGTACTTTCCCAGAAAGCTACATCCCCACCTCTCATTTTCTTTTATTTGCTTCAGTTCTATAATATTTGAAGCTCTAGATGGGACAAGAAGAATCAGGAAGGTTTTTAGAAGGGTTTTGCTTTGTTTTGTTTTTTGTTTTTGGTAGTGCTAGGAATTGAACCCAGGGTCTTATGCATGCAAGGCAATCACTCTACCAACTGAGCTATGTCCCCTTCTAAGGTTTTAGAAGGATTTTGAATATTAAGTAAAATGTTTGGACTGCTCAGCATTTAACTTTTTTTTTCAGGATAAAATCACTTTTTACTGTGTTTATTGAGTTAGTTTTGTTGAGTTAGTTTTGAAGATAACAATTAATATTCAGTTTGGCATGGAGAACAGTTAATGTTAGTAATCTTATGTTGCCTTCCTTTTTCCTGCACATAAAATTCTAGGTTGACAGCTTTTTTTCTTTCACTATTTTGAAGCACTGAAAAAAAGGATTGTCTTCTGGCTTGCTTAGCGTCTGAGCTATGTCCCCTTCTAAGGTTTTAGAAGGATTTTGAATATTAAGTAAAATGTTTGGACTGCTCATCATTTAACTTTTTTTTTTTCAGGATAAAATCACTTTTTACTGTGTTTATTGAGTTAGTTTTGAATATAACAATTAATATTCAGTTTGGCATGGAGAACAGTTAATGTTAGTAATCTTATGTTGCCTTCCTTTTTCCTGCACTTAAAATTCTAGGTTGACAGCTTTTTTTCTTTCACTATTTTGAAGCACTGAAAAAAAGGATTGTCTTCTGGCTTGCTTAGCGTCTGACAGTTCTTATATTTGTACTTTGTATATGTAATACTTTCCCCCTGGCTGCTTTGACTTTGATGTGTCAAGTTGTGTTTGTTGGTTGGTTTTATATTTATCCTGCTAGGAATTTCTCTAAGCTTTGTGGATCCATGATTTGATAACTTTCATTACTTCTATTAAACTCCAGGCCATTATCTTTACAGTATTTTTTTTAAATTTTTTTTAAGAGAGAGAGTGTTTGGGGGAGAGAGAGAGAGAGAGAGAGAGAGAGAGAGAGAGAGAGAGAGAGAATTTTTTTTAATATTTATTTTTTAGTTCTCGGTGGACACAACATCTTTGTTTGTACGTGGTGCTGAGGATCGAACCTGGGCCGCATGCATGCCAGGCTAGCATGCTACTGCTTGACCCACATCACCAGTCCTCTTTCCAGTATTTTTGACCTAGCCTTTTTTCTTCCTCCTGCACCTTCCTTTCAGTTTTTTTCTTCATTTAGACCATTGTTACTTTGCAGTGTCAGTGGATTCCTCTCTCCCTCTTTTCTTTTTCTCCAGTTTCACATTGGATAAATTCTATCTTCATGTGTCTTTAGGTTCATTGATTCTTAGTCTGTTTACATTGTATTATTTTTTATTTCTAGCCTTTGTATATAACTTTTAGAATATTTTCCATCTTCTTGATGAAATTACCCATCTATTCATATATGTTGGCCATCTTTTTCCTGACGTCCATTAATATATTAATCATAATTGAAGTTCCTTGTTGGGTGTGGTGGTGCATGCCATTGATCCCCCTTGACTCTGGAGGCTGAAGCAGAAGAATCTCCAGTTTAAACCCACCCTCAGCTACTTAGCAAGATCCTGTCTCAATACAAGGGGGGGGGGGCTAGAAATGTAGCCCAGTGGTAAAGGACACCTGCATTCAATTCCCAGTACTACACAAAAGAAAAAAATTAAAATCCTTGTCTTGGTAGTTCTAGCATGTGGGTTATATAAAGTCTACTTTTATTGATTATTTTTTTCCTTTCAACTCAGATTGTTCTCTTTTTGTGTCTGCTAAGTTTAGATTAAATGTTGAACATAGCATAGGGAACTTTAAATAGTATTGTGGGCTTAGAGATGAGCCCAGTTCTTTTGGGTCATTAGTGTAGGGTATCCAGTCATGATCAAGTGAGCTAGTTTTGTGTTTTGTTATCATAACCTGTAGTACATCACAAGCTTCGGAGTCTTTCTGGTGGCTGCTCTTTACTCCAGTGAGAGAATAGTGTAGCTTGCTACTTGGTGCGAAGATGGTGAAGGAGGAAGTTTTCCTGATTCAGCCCCCATCTTATGCAGATCCTATCTTCAGAAGTAGGGGCCCCAGAAGTGTGGTTTTGTCAGTGTTCCCACCTCTCCTCCCTGTTGCAGTCACTGATTATCTTGTATTTGTGATTGTTTTGGTTGGAAGTTTCCTATCCCTTGCCCAGTGGTTCGAGACATGTGTGTGTTATATCAGTGTAGTGTCCTGACTTAACAGGGGTAGAAGCGTTTGTTATCTTATTCTGGCAACAGATTTGAGCTGATGTCTTAGGCGAGAAAAAGTTTGCTGCCCTTTCTCCTGTGGCCTTAAGACTGTTGCATCATAGAAGAAAAGGAGCTGAGGAGTCCTGGGGGGCCTTGTGCCTGTTCCCAATTGTAGCTGATTACCTCCTGCGCTCCTGTTCAATCCAGTGGGACTCTCTTCCTTCTTTTGCTAAAGACCTATTAAAGAGCTTGCAAGTGAAGGTAGAATTCCTGATGTGTCTGGGGCACTTGTTTGGGAAACTGAAAGCTCACACTTAGCTTTTAGGTATGTATTAAACTTTAAGCATATATTCTTCTTATTGTTGTATTACCACTCTGTTTTTCTCATGATCTCTTATGTATGGTATATGTTCTGTCCTTTATTGAGAGACCTTGTCCCTCTTTGGAATTCAGTTAATTTGGTTTCCTTGCAACTTCAGCTCTCTGATGGACTGAAGAAATGTTGGAATGTTTTATGTTATGTGGCCTTTTCACCTTTTAAAATGGGTTATAGTGTTCTTTGCAACTTTTGTATCTTAAACAGAAATATCTAGTAATAACGTGTAGAATTAATTAAATTAATCTATGTCAGCCTTTATTCCCAGGAGGACTCAGAAAGTTGTAATCATTTCAAGAAAGATTATAAAAATATTTGAAATACTAGGTTAAAAAATTATGCGAGATTAGGAAATCAAGGCAACAGGAAAAAAAGAACAGGGATTAAAACATAACCAGGCAGCTTTTGGCTCTCTGAGAACAGATAGATAGGGCCCTTCTGAGAGGATCAGATTTCATTGTTCTTTTCAGTTCTTCTTCAATTCCCTTCCCCAAGACCCTCAAAAAAATGATTTGACCTCAAGTAAAAGAGAAATAATAAAAATAAAAACCCAACCAGGTAGTTCGTGAGTATTCTGTATAAATGAATTCCAAAAGCCTGGGATGATTTCTGCACATGAATTGAAGTTTTGGATCTGATTTTTTTCTAAAAGTTTTTTTTTAATTGTTCTTTTTAGTTTTTGTATGTGGTGCTGATGATTGACCCCAGTGCCTCACAGGTGCTTGGGAAGTTTTCTACCACTGATCCACAACCCCAGCCCTGGATCTGAATTTTATAATGATCAAAGCAAAGTCAGTGTCCAGACTTTTAATAAATTCTTTTTTTTTTTTAAGCTGGGTTATGGGGGAAGGGGGAGCTCTCCTATCTCTTCTGAACAGTATTAGCAAATTGTCTTCACCTTAACAGGCAATAAATTCTTTTTCATGAGTGTCTTTTATTTTTTTGGTGTCAGGGCCGTGTGCATATAAAGTTTTTACTCTTACCACCAGCAGCCCCTGTGAGTACATTTTAAATAGTGGAGTGCATTATGTAACACATAAGATAATCTATCTTGAACATATATGTCTTGTACCTTGCTTTATTATGTTTCATTTTGTTATGTGTTGCAGATACTGCATTTTCCTAAATCCAAGGTTTATTGCAAGCTTCTGTCGAGCAGATCTGTTGGTGTATATTTTCCAACAGCATATGCTCTCATACTATGTCACATTTGGTCATTCTTTTAATATTTCATATTTTTTCATTATTATTTTATCTGTTATGGTGGTCTGTGGTCAGTGGTCTTTGTTATTATAATTGACTGTACAAAATGGTGAATTTAACTGATAAATGTGTATGTTCTGACTACTTCATTAACCTGCTGTTCCCCATTCTCTCTCCCTCTCTTCAGCCCTCCCTATTCCTTGAGACACAACAATATTGAAATTAGGTCAGTTTATAAGCCTGTAGTAGCTTCTTAGTGTTGAGAAAGCCTAGAAGTGAGGAAGCCAGTGAGGAAGGCATGTTGTGTCTGGTGGTAGTACAGTGAAAACCTAGCTGTAGAGCAGAATGTTTTTGAGATGATTGCTGTTCCAAACATTCCAGAGTCCTTCAGAACAGTCCATTAACATAATATTGCTGGGAGTCCAGGAAGGCTTTATGCATAGGTGGGGTTAAGGAATTTATTCATTTGTTCATTTATTCAACAAATGTTGCTTTTGTTTTCATACTGGGAATTCACTGAGTACCATTTCTAAGCCATTTTTAAGTTGCCTAGGGCCTTGGTAAGTTTCTGAGAGTGGTATTGAACTTGTGATGATCCTGCTTCAGTCTCCTGAGATGCTGCGATTACAGGCATGAGGTGTAATGCACTCTGCACCATGCCTGGTCCACATATTGTATTAAGAGCTAAGAGTGTAAAATGGTATGTGAACAAGCCCTTTTCTTACAAAACTTGTACTGGAGGTGAAGGATAGTATCCAAACACATAGTATCAGAGGGGATAAGTGCTGGGTGGAAAAATAATGCAGAGTTAGATTGGAATGGTGCCCCAGAGAATGATTAGAAGTTGGAGCAATTTGTTACTTTATGTATTGTGATCAAGGAAGGCGTACCCCTCATCCCCATCCCAGTACTGGGGATTGAATCCAGGGCACTATACCATTGAGTTACATCCCCAGCCCTTTTTGAGACAGGGTCTCCTTAAGTTGTCCAGGCTGGCCTGGAACTTGTGATCCTGCCTCCCAAGTAGCTGGGATTCCAGACACACCACTCTGCTCAGCATGAAGGCTAGTTTTTAAAGAAGAAATTTCAGTGAAAGATGAAAGTGGTGGAGATTTAAGGGGATATCTAAGTATCTGGTGCAGAATGTGTGAGGCAAAGGAAAGAGAAAATCAAGAGTCTGAATCTGTCCTCAGACACTGTAAGAGGCAGTACAAGAAGGCCAGGTGTAGTCAGCATAAGGTCACAGAAGTAGTCAGGGGCAGGTTCATGTAGGTCTTGTAGAAAATGATAAGCCATTTTGGGTTTTATCTTGAGTGAGGTAGAAAACCATTAGAGGGTTTAGAGCACAGAAATGATATTTATGTGCCTTATTTTATAAGGGTACTGTAATTTAATATATACCTACCATCTAGATTCTGTAATATTTCATTAAACTGCTTTATCATGTGTTGTTCTTTTTGTTTATAAGTACCAGAAGACCCCATTTTATTCCAAATTTTTGTTTAGTTTCGTAGACAGCATTTAAAATTATTTTTTTTAAAATAATTTTTCTTTGAGCATGGTAGTACACTCTTAGAATCACAACAACTCGGGAGGCTGAGGCAGGAGGATTACAACTTTGAGGGCAGCCTCAGCAATTTAGTGAGACCCTAAGCCACTTAGAGAAACCTTGTCCTCTCGCTGTCTCTCTGTTAATATCTTTGATACCTGATGCCTTGTTTCCCTTATCTTGACATGTTTGCTTATTTAAGTCTCTTAAGGTTCAGAATCAGTATGTTGTTTTTAAAATTTTTTTCATTAAGCAAGATAAAATCTTGCTTTAAATATAATTTTATTTAGAATCAGTACTTTATGTAAATACAGTAAAATATTGTGGTTCAATATGGGCTCCGGGGTTAGAGTACCTAGCTTTAAATAACATCCTGAAATTTTTTTGACTTTTCTTTCTTTCTTTTTTTTTAAATATCTTTTATTTATTTATTTTTTATGTGGTGCTGAGGATTGAACCCAGTGCCTCATACGTGCGAGGCATGCACTCTTACCACTGAGCTACAGCCCCAGCCCTTGATAGACCTACCTTCCTTCCTTCCTCCCTCCCTTCCTTTCTTCCTTCCTTTCTTCCTTCCTTCCTCCCTTTCCGTTCCTATTTTTTCATTCTGGAATGGGGCTAAATAATAGAAATTTTCTCCTAGGTTTGTTGTGAATGAATTAATGTGCATAGAACAGAACCTCCTCTAGGAAGTGCCTAGTGATATTAGTTATTGTATTATATGGAATACATAACCATAGAACTCACAAGGAGTTTTATTATTGACATAGTGAGGTCATTGTTTCAGTTGTGTTTTAGACACTGTTTCTAGGCCTTCCCTGTTTTTGTTTCACAGTAACTTTGTCAGCACTTGAATGATTTTGGTGGAATGTGCTAAATCCTGGAAGGCCATCAGTATTGTGTGGTTCATTTTTCCATTTTGAAATAAACTTGTGACTAGTAAAAGTTTAAGTCTTAATATCGTTCTGAAATTTATCTCGCATTGGGAACGAATGTAACTTGGGCTTGAGTAACTAATGCACTTACGTATATTTTTCTAAATATAAAGGATCATCTTAACTAAAAATACTGAGTTCAGTTTTCTCATATTCATGTCTTCTGAAAATTGCTTAAATATGTTAATATACTCTGATATGCTAACATAGTAACTTTAGAGCTTTGATACCATTAAATAAACTTGTTTGTTAGATCTGTGATTATAGAAATATTTATTAACTCAGTTATTTAGGGTGAAGAACTGTGATGTCATGTTTTATCATAAGGTATTCTCTAGTTGTTTTCTCTTTGAAAAGGCTCTTCCTTTTATCCATATATGCTCCATGTGTAAAAACCAGATTTGATCCTTTTACACATTAGTATTGTAACAGCTGCACAGTTATTGAGAAGTCCATGGCTCCTAGTGGATATATAGTTAAAATAAATTTCTTGCCTCCCAGTTCATACCAGTGTAGTAGCTGATATTGTCTTTTTTTTTTTTTTTGCAGTTTGGGGGCAGAATCAGTTTGGGTTAGGACTTGTGAAATTTATTTTTCTTTTCTTTTCTTTTTTAAGATGAGAGAGAGAGAGAGAGAGAGAGAGAGAGAGAGAGAGAGAGAGAGAGAATTCAATATCTATTTTTTAGTTTTCAGCGGACATAACATCCTTGTTTGTACGTGGTGCTGAGGATCGAACCCAGGCCACACTCATGCCAGGCGAGCACGCTACCGCTTGAGCCACATCCCCAGTCCCTATTTCTTGAGACTTACTTGGTGTTAAAGAAGGGTAATCAGAATACATGATTGAAATACTAAACTTTTACTTTTCTTGATTAACAGTTAAGATAAAGAGTGTGTTCTTTAGCATTTGTTTTTACAAAAATGAAGGCCTTTATTTGACCAGTTTAAAATGGGTAATTTTAATCTTATTAAAAAATTATGCTGTTTAATTATTTAGAAATGTACTTTGTTTGGAAACCAAAAGAAATGCCACTTTAATGCTTTCTTTAAGAAAGATTGCAAAGAACAATTTAAAAACCAACACCCTGAGATATTTTAGGTGGAACAATTCGAGAAGATTTCAAATTTCTGAAGAATTCTGACTTTTGCAAATTTCCTCCAGCCCCTAGAAGGCTGCTGACTACGCCCAATCTGGCCTCTGCCTTTGTTCTTGCCTTAGGGAGTTGGCATTCTATAGAAGCAATTTGAAGCTTAGCTTTTAAATTTGCGTATAGAATATCTGGTTCACTAGCTCTCCACTGAATAGTATTTTGTGCTTTTCATGGGATCTATGTGATAGAATATTGCTTGATTATAATCTGTGAAAGAACTTTTTCTGCAGATGTTTGTTTTCTGTTATTTAAAATGTTTCCTAGTGCAATTTAAGTCTTCTCTCCTCCCTCCTGCATTTTCATCTCTCCATCTACCTTTTCATCATAGTACCAGTAAATTTTAAGCCATGGTGTTGGCCAGAAGGCTCTGATTTACTTAGTTTTAGGTACTGAGGTATCTCACTGTGTTGGCCAAGTTGGCTTCAAACTCAACTCCTTTTTTTACCCAGTAGCTGGAACTGTAGTTGTGTGCCGCTATACTCCATAATTCCTTTCTTTAAGATTTTTTCCCCAAAGTATTTATTTTTTAGTTGTAGTTGGACACAACACTTTTATTTCACTTGTTTATTTATTTGTTTATTTTTGTATGTGGTGCTGAGGATCGAACCCAGGGTCTTGCATGTGCAAGGTGAGCTCTTTACCCCTGAGCCACAACCCCAGTCCCCTTTATTTTCTTTTTATGTGGTGCTGAGGATTGAGCCAGTGCCTCATGCATGCTAGGTGAATGCGCTCTACCTCTGAGCCACAATTGCAGCCCAGTTTCTTTCTTTTGATTGACTGCATTTTTCTATCTTTTCCTCAGTGTTTACTCTTGTGTTATTTAAGCATACCACTGTTATCAGAAAGATTTGATAATTTGCCAGTAAGAGAATATGGAGACAATAATAAGAAATTTTCTAAGAGGAAAATTCCTGCTCATCACATGGAACAACAGTTTCCACAGGGTTTTTTTTTTTTTTGGTACTGGGCATTGAACCCAGGGGCACTTGACCACTGAGCCACATCCCTAGCCTTTTAAAACAATTTTCTTTAAAATATTTTTTTTTAATTTTGAGACAGGGCCTTGCTAAGTTTTATTTATATTTTAAAATATTTTTACTAGTAGTTGGACACAATACACTATAATAAATACATAAACCCAGCATCTCACACGTGCTAGGCGAGTGCTGTACTGATGAGCCACAATCCCAGCCCCCTTGATATGTTTCTAAGACTCTCCCCAAGCTTATTAGTCTCTATGATTACAGATTTGTACCACTGTGTCCTGCCAGAGAGTTTTCTTTTAAATTGTATTTGGATTATGTTACTAATGTGTTACTCCTATGTTGACTTCATGTTTCCCACTGTGCAGTTTTACCTTGATACATGATTTTGGCTTGCAAGTGTTTATTTAGGCTCTGCAGTCACCATGGTTCTAGTCTTGCCTGAGTCTGGACCTGTAGCTGTGTGAAACAGCAGTGCTACCAGTCCAAGCTCACTTGCAGGTCATTCACATGTTTTATGTAAACTGGCAGACTAAGCCCTCAGCTGATGTGTTAAGTTTTTCACACATTTAAATTGTGTTGTTTTTTTACCTGAGAGTACTCAATATTGTTGGTCTGGACTATAGTAATTGAATTACAGCTGAATCTGAATTAACCCAAACTGAAAAAAGTCTATCATTTGACCTAGCAGGAAATTGTTTTTTATTTGTGCTAACTGCTAAAAGTATTAAAATATAGATACGTGAAAGCACATTAAAAAAAGAGATGTTTATTTAAAAAATATTAGGTTTACATTTGTAACTAATTTTCCAATTAATTTGTAATATGTGGGGGATAAAAAAGGTCATTCTTCTTTTCTCTTCCCTAGTATGAATTAGTTATTTAATATTTTAGTTTCCCAATATATGAGAGGATGGAAATTATTCGACTTCTTGTATTTGTTTAGAAATTACAATTTATTCTTTAGTGTGAAGGAGTTTTCCTATCTTGAAAAATGTTCACCTGACGGTTAGTATGGTAGGAAGTGCATTATTAGGAACTCATCTAAAGTTTTATCCTTTCAAAATGAAATACAGCAACATTTTAAGTTTTCCTTTCACTCGCAAATTTATTGTTCACATATTCATGAATACACTCTATGAGGGGAAATAGAGGATAATGGCTACAGGGAGTGGAGCTCAGATGACCTGAGTTTTTTCAGTTGTGCTCTGATTCTCACTAGCTTGTATCTTTGGGAGAGTTCCCTAAACTTTAAGTTCCTTAGCTTCCTGAAAATGTTAAACAGGTTTACTAATAAAGCCTACCTTACAAGGTCCCCCCCCCACAATATAGGGATCGAACCTAGGAGTGATTTAATTGCTGGGTCAAATTCCCAAACCCCTCCCCCCAAATACTTTTTTATTTATTAGTTGTAGATGGACACAGTACTTTTATTTATTCAGTTTTATGTGGTGCTGAGAATCGAACCCAGTGCCTCACACATGCTAAGCAAGCGCTCTACCACTGAGCCACATCCCCAGCCCCCCAGCCCCATTTCCCAGCCCTTTTACATTTGATAGGCTTTTTTTTTGTAGTTGTGGATGGACAGAATGTGCCTTTATTTTTATGTGGTGCTAAGGTTCGAACCCAGTGCCTCACACATGCTAGGCTACAGCCTCAGCCCAGCCCTTTTAAATTTGATACAGGGTCTTGCTAAGTTGCTTAGGGGCTTGCTGATTTGCTGAGTCTGGCCTCAAACTTGTGAACCTCCTGCCTTAGCCTCCTGAGTCACCTGGAATACAGGCAAATGCTACCAGGCTTAGCTACAAATTGTTTTAGGTCTTTTTTTTTTCTTTTAAAGAGAGAGAGAGTGAGAATTTTTTAATATTTATTTTTTAGTTTTCGGCAGACACAACTTCTTTGTTTGTATGTGGTGCTGAGGATTGAACCAGGGCCTCACGTATGCCAGGTGAGCACGCTACCGCTTCAGCCACATCCCCAGCCCCTTGTTTTAGGTCTAAGTGACAGATGCATGTGCATGCTTTGCATGGAACCCACCTTAAAGGGAGTTATATGAAGAGGTCTGCTATTCTTGCAGTTCTTGCTTTTAATCCCCCACACCTTCCCAAAGCTGTGCTAGACTGGGAGGCATTTCTGAGTAGCTTCCCTTCCTGTCTATTCCAGCATCCCCTTTTTCTGTGGAGCAGATTGAGGTAGAGCAATTAATTTTTTTTTTTTTGTATAGGGGATTGAACCCTGGGGTACTCAATCAGTGAGCCACATCTCCAGCCCTTTTTATAATATTTTTGTTTTGAGACAGGGTATTGCTGAGTTTTTTATGGCTTTCCTAAGTTGCTGAGGCTGGCATTGAACTTGGATGCTCCTACTTCAGCCTCCCAAGCCACAGGGACTACAGGTGTATGTCACTAAGTCTGGCTAGACTTTGGTTTTAAAAAAAATTTTTTTTTTTTTAAAGTTGTAGATAGACCAATTACCTTTATTATTATTCTTTAATTTTTATTTTCTATGTGGTACCAGGGATTGAATCCAGTGCCTCACATGTGCTCCGCAAGAACTTTACCCCTGTTCATGGAGTCCTGTGTACAGATATTATGCCTGGATCTATTGAAATCTACTTAATCCTTTCTCACTTCTGTGCTCCTTTTACCAAGTCACTCCTCAACACTTACTGTAACCCTTTGAATATTTTGTCCATTGTCATTTAAAAAACTCTTTAAAAATTGAACCATTTGGCATGCAGATACAGTCTTCTTGATCTGATATTAATCCCCCACTACTGACATTGTAAGTTATTGAAATGTACACTTCCAGACCATTTTCAGATTCTTGATTTCTGTATATCTATCTGTCTCTCTATTTACAAACATAACATGGTATTCTGAAAGTATCGTTCTGCTTTTGGAGCTCTACATTGTGTTTTTCAGAAGCAGGCCTATAACACAGATATGAATCCATGTTACCTAGGTTGAGTTCAAACCGGTATGTGCACTGTGATTCCCATTATATTGTTCTACCTACTAATGGACAGTTAAGTTATATCCAGACCTCACCCCCACCCCATTAAGTAAAACCACTGTGGAGAGACATGTAGATGCCTTTATGAACATATTGATAATTTTTCATGGCAGTGTTTTCCAAAAACCAGTTAGTAAAATCAATTTATTTCTTTGCAGCCTGAAATTACCTTCATTCCAGTTTACTGGTATAAGAACCACAGTATATCAGCAACTATTCTCCAATAGCAGTTCAGGCAGAAGTCATTCTAGATAACAATCAGTGCGGGATCCTCCATGTATTTTACACAGCCCATGGCAGGGGACATCTAATCAGGTGAGACAGACTGATTAGATTTATTCTGTTTGTTGGCTTTGTTTTTTTAGACCTGAATTTTTCACATTTCAATTAATTGTAGTTCAAGTATCAGGCTGATTCTTCACTGGGCTTCAAATGTGATAAAGCTGCTTCTTATTTTTAAGAAGGCCGTTGCAATCCCGCATTTATTTTACACCTCAGTGCATGTTTTACACACAAACACACACCCCCCCCCACACACACACATCAACAAACACAAACACATAATTAGAGCATATTTAACACTCAAATAAAGCTTTCACTATTAATTCATGACTAAGGTATTCTTTTAATAAGAATTGTGCATTGGTCTCTACTGGGGAAACATTGTTCAATGTGCGTTCTCTGGTTTGTTGTAGGGCAGTGAATGTTCACTTGTTGGCAATGATATAGAAATGGGGAGTAAGAGTTTAAAAGTTTTTATAGTAGGTAGGCAGCATCAGAGTATGGAATCCAAGAATAAGAAATTGGGGAATTTCCTCTTTGTTTCTTCATTTCCATCTCCTAATAATTCATATATATTTTCCAAATGTCTCCGAGAAAAGAAGGACTAGGTCAATCCACATATCCGTGAACCATAGCAGAATGCAATTCTGAATTTCATATAAACAGTCATAAAATCAAAAAAACCGGTGCTGGGGTTTTGGCTCAGAACTAGAGTGCTGGCTTCGCACTTTCAAAGGTCCTGAGTTGAATCCCCAACACCATATGTGTTGAATGAATGTGAATGAATGAAGCAATGCATGAGAGTATGATGAATGAATTAAAGGTATAAGGAGGAGGAGGAAGAGGAGAAGGAGGAGGAGAAATAGAAGAAGATGATGAGTAATTTGACAGAAGGGAAAAAGGGGAGCAGAGTGAGATTAAAGTGTGGTTTCCAATTCCCAAACGTTAAATTACAGCAGCTGGGATAGAGAGAGAAGATGGGAGGGCAGGAGAGGGGGGAGAGTAGAGGATAGAAAAGGTAGCAGAATAGAACAGTTACTAATATGGCATTTTGCAAATATGTGGATGTGTAAACAATGTGATTGTGCAATCTGTATATGGGGTTACAATGGGAGTTCATAACTCACTTGAATCTAATGTAGGAAATATGATATCTCAAGAGCTATGTAATGTTTTCAGCAACGAATATAAAAAAGAGGTCTTCATTTTTCTTTGTAGTTGAGATCTCCTATTTCCGTGACATGTTTAGTTGTGTTCCCTCCTTTAGTCCTCCCATGCTCTAGTTATTCTGATACGGAAAAACTAGCTGATATGCCCAGCCAGTCTGAAAATCTGTGACAATTTTTCATTAAGCCTAATGTCACTTCACATTTGCTACAGTCATACTAAATACACTTCTTTGTTGGGAGTTTAAAATATATTTCCATCAGCTAGATCACAAGTACCTAGAACTCCCATTCTTGTTTATGTAATAGTGGCTTCATCAGATTAAATGCTGTACTCTGGAATAAAACAAAATAGGAATAATTTACTCATAAGCTTCCTATGTAAACCATATTTATTTACAAAATACTATCTTAAGAATTATAGTTTCATTGAGCTTCAATTGGAGCCAAAGTATAGTCAATTACTGAAGTAAAAGCAGTTACTTAAAAACTAAAAATGAGAGAAAAGTCAAATTACATTTGAAGAGAGAGCCACAGTATGAGGTTTCTTGATTGGTTCTGGATGTTGAGTAACAGGCTCATTTGCAGGTGGAAGGAACCCTTCAGGGAACTCACTTGTACTTTCAGAATGCGGGTGTAGAGGGCTGAATTCCAGCTCTTGGGGGAAGATTGAGAGGAAAACCCTCTCCCTGCATAGACACTTCGCATTGGAAATGGAGTGGGTGGCGGGCCAGGTGGAAAATAATCTCCAGGTTCCATTACAAGTTTCCTCGGAGAGGTGGAGGAAAAAAAAGGTCCTCTTCTCATGAACTGACTCCTTGGGTCAACTGGAAACAAGGCACCTCTTTGATTGCCAGCTTCAGTTCTTCCTCATTCACTTGAAAGAGTCTCTAGTTTGTTTTGGCTTCAGCTATTTGTGATCTGAGGGATTCAGATTCACCTTGGAGGGACTGTATCCCTCTTGATAGATGCGCCATCGTTTCATCCTGTTGACCATGTTTAGCCTTCTGTGCTTTGAGCTCTTTTTCTAGAAAGAGCATTTCAATGCCATGGCTGGATTCGGACCAATGCAGCTTTTCGTAGGTTGCCTCCAGATGTTGTGCTTCCCTTGAACCCTTCTCAAACCTGCAATCCTTTAAAGATGAGGCTAAGCCTTCATGTTCTTTTTCAACAAGGCTCACTTTTTCAAGAAGTCCACACTTTTTTTCAATAAGTCCCGCAAGATTTAGAGACAGCTTTTTTTTCTCTTCCCACGTAAAGCCTGCTACTAACCGACTTAAAACATCTCCAGAAAAGTGAGAGAACAGCCAAAAATCTAGGAGCAGTACACATCACCAACTCCCAAGGAAAGCCATAAGGAAGATGGCCTGGCTTCATGTCTTTGGACAATGCTGCCACAACCCTTGGTGCTTCTTCCAGAACCACCCAGTAGTATGGCTGAGAGGCAGCCCTTGGCTCCTCCATCACACCAAGACGGCTTTGGCTCTGGCCACCACATCCACAGCCTGCCCAGGCAGGCCAACGCAGGCTGTGGACATTCAGGTGTTTGGTCAGGAACTCCAACCTGCATCAGGCAACGGAGCAGACCACTGCGATCCCCTTCAGGGTGTGAGCGTATGGCGGGTGGTGGGCGTATGGCGGTGGGAGCCATGATCAAGGGCTTTCAGGAGCCTTGTTGTGCTCAACTGCCCATCCGGGGATCCTTGTCCCCTTCCCTACCCAGTGCATCCTCAAGTGCCACAGGTTTAGGTCCCTCCCTCTCCAGTCAGAGAGAATTCCTCTACATGCCAACAACCCCTTGATTTGGTTTAGGCCAGGCCAAGGCGGGGCTTAGTAGGAAGATTCCATCCAGTCATCATCACATTCAGTTTGATGTCACTCAAATTCTAAAGCTGTCTAAACTGTTCAAACAGCTTCCATGGCCAATATTGGTCTTTGTGTCGCTTGCCTTTTGTTTTATTTTATTTTATTTTATTTTATAATTTTTTTTTTGGCCTTTTGTTTTATTGACTCAGTCCTTTCCCTGCCCTTGTACTCTCCCTATTTCCTCCTTCCTTGCATCCTTCCTCCCTTCCTGGTTTTTCTCCTTTTCTTCTTCCTTCTTTTCTACCTCCCTCCATCCCTCCAACTTTGCCTCCCTCCCTTCCAACTTTCTCTCTCCCTTCAGTCCCTTTTTTTTTCTTGCAAGTGTTTGGGGTGAAAATCCATGGCAGGCCAGCCCCAAACTAGGCAAGGTTACTGCCAGTGATCTACAACATCCCCAGACCGGCTGCCAATTCCTACGCAAGCAGTTTGAATTATCACTAAAGAGAAACTCTCACATTAGTCTACTTTCAGTAATTTCAGAAGAGTTGCTAACATGGGCACAAATCAGTTATGACAAGTCATTTTTGAGAAGCAGGGCACAGCGAATTTTCCTGAAAAGAATGTGTTGAAAACTTCAGTTGGTTTTCAGGTCAGCATTTCTAGACTAGTATTTGTTGAAAATTCTTCAAACTCTTCTTTAAGATCTTTTTTTTTTTTTTTTTTTGGACTTTTCATGGGCTTGAAAACATCTAAGGAAGCTGGCTGGTCCTTATAGATATATAGCCAAGAGAAGGATGGATATGACTCTCTGAAATGGATGTAAATCCAGAACGTGAATTATATTGTTGATGTTAAGACAACGAGTTCATGGCTTGATGTACCAAAAGGACATCTCAACATATTCTTTTCCTCCCAAGTTAACACTTGACTTGTTGATGAGTCACATATGAGGTTCGAAGGAGAAGATGCACAAGTCATCACTGGTTTTGTAAACATGCAAGTTCGAAGCCCATAGGCCACCATGCATGATTAGACCTGTTGTTATTTACACTTACATGGCCAGAGCTGTATCACTGTCTCAAAGTTGCCAAATGAGAGTAGCTTGTTTTCCTCTCCAGCACCTGTATGGAATGACCAGCTTTCAAGTGGACTTCCCTGAGCCTTTTCAGTATCTGAACATGCGAGTCCAAAACACTTTAGTCCTACTACTAAAAAGGATACTCACTGTAACACTGTTTTTCTGACCATTAAATGGACAATAAGATGACCCTGGTGTGCAAAGAACAGGACTCATTGAAGATGTAATGCCTGTTGGTGAATGACACTTTTCTAGGTTTCACGGGCCATGTGGAGGAATCAGTCCAAAATCCTTGAAATAGCACTTAATTCATAGTTTACTTAAGGACACATGTGGCTTAGGGAGAACTTCTTTCCTCTGAAAGTGTTTCTTCAAACGAGATGAGAGTCGAAAAGAAGGTATTGAGAACACTAAGTAAAATGGCTGTGCTTTGTGGAACTGGCAGGATTCCTCAATACATGTAACAATGTTTGTCACTGCCTTTGGACCTAACACGTATCAGTGTATATGAACAGAGGCACAGTAAGAAAGATAGCTGGCATAAAACACCAAGGGGAAGGGGTTAAGCTGCCTTACTAGGTTTACTTTTTTCACTCTGGTGGCACTTTCTGTTGTCTGTATGAACAGAGTTTCCAAGTACTTTCCCACTTAGGAGGCCTCTCTGTTATTCATACAGTTGAACTACCAGGGAGAGATGGATCAGTTTACCACCTGTGAAACCTTTTCTTCCACATTTTCTGCCCATTGCATGCTTTGGTTTTTTCCAGCTCTTCCTACAAGCCCCCGTAATCCTGATCTCTCCTTAGTCCTTATGATTTCTTTAAGTTTCCCCTTTGCTCCTGTTCATGGAGTCCTGTGTACAGATATTATACCTGATTCTTTTGAACTCTACTTAATCCTTTCTCACCTCTGTGCTCCTTTTACCCTGTCACTCCTCAACACTTAGTGTAACCCTTTGAATTTTTCATCCATTGTCATTTAAAAAACTCTTTAATAATTGAACCATTTTGCATGCAGATACAGTCTTCTTGGTCTGCTATTAATCCCCCACTACTGACATTGTAAGTTATTGAAATGTACACTTCCAGACCATTTTCAGATTTTTGATTTCTGTATATCTATCTGTCTCTCTATTTACAAACATAACATGGAATTCTGAAAGTTTCGTTCTGGTTTTGGAGCTCTACATTGTGTTTTTCAGAAGCAGGCCTATAACACAGATATGAATCCATGTTACCTAGCTTGAGTTCAAACCGGTATGTGCACTGTGATTCCCATTATATTGTTCTACCTACTAATGGACAGTTAAGTTATATCCAGACCTCACCCCCTCCCCCATTAAGTAAAACCCCTGTGGAGAGACATGTAGATGCCTTTATGAACATATTGATAATTTTTCATGGCAGTGTTTTCCAAAAACCAGTTAGTAAAATCAATTTATTCCTTTGAAGCCTGAAATTACCTTCATTCCAGTTTACTGGTATAAGAACCACAGTATATCAGCAACTATTCTCCAATAGCAGTTCAGGCAGAAGTCATTCTAGATAACAATCAGTGCGGGATCCTCCATGTATTTTACACAGCCCATGGCAGGGGACATCTAATCAGGTGAGACAGACTGATTAGATTTATTCTGTTTGTTGGCTTTGTTTTTTTAGACCTGAATTTTTCACATTTCAATTAATTGTAGTTCAAGTATCAGGCTGATTCTTCACTGGGCTTCAAATGTGATAAAGCTGCTTCTTATTTTTAAGAAGGCCGTTGCAATCCCGCATTTATTTTACACCTCAGTGCATGTTTTACACACAAACACACACCCCCCCCACACACACACATCAACAAACACAAACACATAATTAGAGCATATTTAACACTCAAATAAAGCTTTCACTATTAATTCATGACTAAGGTATTCTTTTAATAAGAATTGTGCCTTGGTCTCTACTGGGGAAACATTGTTCAATGTGCGTTCTCTGGTTTGTTGTAGGGCAGTGAATGTTCACTTGTTGGCAATGATATAGAAATGGGGAGTAAGAGTTTAAAAGTTTTTATAGTAGGTAGGCAGCATCAGAGTATGGAATCCAAGAATAAGAAATTGGGGAATTTCCTCTTTGTTTCTTCATTTCCATCTCCTAATAATTCATATATATTTTCCAAATGTCTCCGAGAAAAGAAGGACTAGGTCAATCCACATATCCGTGAACCATAGCAGAATGCAATTCTGAATTTCATATAAACAGTCATAAAATCAAAAAAACCGGTGCTGGGGTTTTGGCTCAGAACTAGAGTGCTGGCTTCGCACTTTCAAAGGTCCTGAGTTGAATCCCCAACACCATATGTGTTGAATGAATGTGAATGAATGAAGCAATGCATGAGAGTATGATGAATGAATTAAAGGTATAAGGAGGAGGAGGAAGAGGAGAAGGAGGAGGAGAAATAGAAGAAGATGATGAGTAATTTGACAGAAGGGAAAAAGGGGAGCAGAGTGAGATTAAAGTGTGGTTTCCAATTCCCAAACGTTAAATTACAGCAGCTGGGATAGAGAGAGAAGATGGGAGGGCAGGAGAGGGGGGAGAGTAGAGGATAGAAAAGGTAGCAGAATAGAACAGTTACTAATATGGCATTTTGCAAATATGTGGATGTGTAAACAATGTGATTGTGCAATCTGTATATGGGGTTACAATGGGAGTTCATAACTCACTTGAATCTAATGTAGGAAATATGATATCTCAAGAGCTATGTAATGTTTTCAGCAACGAATATAAAAAAGAGGTCTTCATTTTTCTTTGTAGTTGAGATCTCCTATTTCCGTGACATGTTTAGTTGTGTTCCCTCCTTTAGTCCTCCCATGCTCTAGTTATTCTGATACGGAAAAACTAGCTGATATGCCCAGCCAGTCTGAAAATCTGTGACAATTTTTCATTAAGCCTAATGTCACTTCACATTTGCTACAGTCATACTAAATACACTTCTTTGTTGGGAGTTTAAAATATATTTCCATCAGCTAGATCACAAGTACCTAGAACTCCCATTCTTGTTTATGTAATAGTGGCTTCATCAGATTAAATGCTGTACTCTGGAATAAAACAAAATAGGAATAATTTACTCATAAGCTTCCTATGTAAACCATATTTATTTACAAAATACTATCTTAAGAATTATAGTTTCATTGAGCTTCAATTGGAGCCAAAGTATAGTCAATTACTGAAGTAAAAGCAGTTACTTAAAAACTAAAAATGAGAGAAAAGTCAAATTACATTTGAAGAGAGAGCCACAGTATGAGGTTTCTTGATTGGTTCTGGATGTTGAGTAACAGGCTCATTTGCAGGTGGAAGGAACCCTTCAGGGAACTCACTTGTACTTTCAGAATGCGGGTGTAGAGGGCTGAATTCCAGCTCTTGGGGGAAGATTGAGAGGAAAACCCTCTCCCTGCATAGACACTTCGCATTGGAAATGGAGTGGGTGGCGGGCCAGGTGGAAAATAATCTCCAGGTTCCATTACAAGTTTCCTCGGAGAGGTGGAGGAAAAAAAAGGTCCTCTTCTCATGAACTGACTCCTTGGGTCAACTGGAAACAAGGCACCTCTTTGATTGCCAGCTTCAGTTCTTCCTCATTCACTTGAAAGAGTCTCTAGTTTGTTTTGGCTTCAGCTATTTGTGATCTGAGGGATTCAGATTCACCTTGGAGGGACTGTATCCCTCTTGATAGATGCGCCATCGTTTCATCCTGTTGACCATGTTTAGCCTTCTGTGCTTTGAGCTCTTTTTCTAGAAAGAGCATTTCAATGCCATGGCTGGATTCGGACCAATGCAGCTTTTCGTAGGTTGCCTCCAGATGTTGTGCTTCCCTTGAACCCTTCTCAAACCTGCAATCCTTTAAAGATGAGGCTAAGCCTTCATGTTCTTTTTCAACAAGGCTCACTTTTTCAAGAAGTCCACACTTTTTTTCAATAAGTCCCGCAAGATTTAGAGACAGCTTTTTTTCTCTTCCCACGTAAAGCCTGCTACTAACCGACTTAAAACATCTCCAGAAAAGTGAGAGAACAGCCAAAAATCTAGGAGCAGTACACATCACCAACTCCCAAGGAAAGCCATAAGGAAGATGGCCTGGCTTCATGTCTTTGGACAATGCTGCCACAACCCTTGGTGCTTCTTCCAGAACCACCCAGTAGTATGGCTGAGAGGCAGCCCTTGGCTCCTCCATCACACCAAGACGGCTTTGGCTCTGGCCACCACATCCACAGCCTGCCCAGGCAGGCCAACGCAGGCTGTGGACATTCAGGTGTTTGGTCAGGAACTCCAACCTGCATCAGGCAACGGAGCAGACCACTGCGATCCCCTTCAGGGTGTGAGCGTATGGCGGGTGGTGGGCGTATGGCGGTGGGAGCCATGATCAAGGGCTTTCAGGAGCCTTGTTGTGCTCAACTGCCCATCCGGGGATCCTTGTCCCCTTCCCTACCCAGTGCATCCTCAAGTGCCACAGGTTTAGGTCCCTCCCTCTCCAGTCAGAGAGAATTCCTCTACATGCCAACAACCCCTTGATTTGGTTTAGGCCAGGCCAAGGCGGGGCTTAGTAGGAAGATTCCATCCAGTCATCATCACATTCAGTTTGATGTCACTCAAATTCTAAAGCTGTCTAAACTGTTCAAACAGCTTCCATGGCCAATATTGGTCTTTGTGTCGCTTGCCTTTTGTTTTATTTTATTTTATTTTATAATTTTTTTTTTGGCCTTTTGTTTTATTGACTCAGTCCTTTCCCTGCCCTTGTACTCTCCCTATTTCCTCCTTCCTTGCATCCTTCCTCCCTTCCTGGTTTTTCTCCTTTTCTTCTTCCTTCTTTTCTACCTCCCTCCATCCCTCCAACTTTGCCTCCCTCCCTTCCAACTTTCTCTCTCCCTTCAGTCCCTTTTTTTTTCTTGCAAGTGTTTGGGGTGAAAATCCATGGCAGGCCAGCCCCAAACTAGCCAAGGTTACTGCCAGTGATCTACAACATCCCCAGACCGGCTGCCAATTCCTACGCAAGCAGTTTGAATTATCACTAAAGAGAAACTCTCACATTAGTCTACTTTCAGTAATTTCAGAAGAGTTGCTAACATGGGCACAAATCAGTTATGACAAGTCATTTTTGAGAAGCAGGGCACAGCGAATTTTCCTGAAAAGAATGTGTTGAAAACTTCAGTTGGTTTTCAGGTCAGCATTTCTAGACTAGTATTTGTTGAAAATTCTTCAAACTCTTCTTTAAGATCTTTTTTTTTTTTTTTTTTTGGACTCTTCATGGGCTTGAAAACATCTAAGGAAGCTGGCTGGTCCTTATAGATATATAGCCAAGAGAAGGATGGATATGACTCTCTGAAATGGATGTAAATCCAGAACGTGAATTATATTGTTGATGTTAAGACAACGAGTTCATGGCTTGATGTACCAAAAGGACATCTCAACATATTCTTTTCCTCCCAAGTTAACACTTGACTTGTTGATGAGTCACATATGAGGTTCGAAGGAGAAGATGCACAAGTCATCACTGGTTTTGTAAACATGCAAGTTCGAAGCCCATAGGCCACCATGCATGATTAGACCTGTTGTTATTTACACTTACATGGCCAGAGCTGTATCACTGTCTCAAAGTTGCCAAATGAGAGTAGCTTGTTTTCCTCTCCAGCACCTGTATGGAATGACCAGCTTTCAAGTGGACTTCCCTGAGCCTTTTTAGTATCTGAACATGCGAGTCCAAAACACTTTAGTCCTACTACTAAAAAGGATACTCACTGTAACACTGTTTTTCTGACCATTAAATGGACAATAAGATGACCCTGGTGTGCAAAGAACAGGACTCATTGAAGATGTAATGCCTGTTGGTGAATGACACTTTTCTAGGTTTCACGGGCCATGTGGAGGAATCAGTCCAAAATCCTTGAAATAGCACTTAATTCATAGTTTACTTAAGGACACATGTGGCTTAGGGAGAACTTCTTTCCTCTGAAAGTGTTTCTTCAAACGAGATGAGAGTCGAAAAGAAGGTATTGAGAACACTAAGTAAAATGGCTGTGCTTTGTGGAACTGGCAGGATTCCTCAATACATGTAACAATGTTTGTCACTGCCTTTGGACCTAACACGTATCAGTGTATATGAACAGAGGCACAGTAAGAAAGATAGCTGGCATAAAACACCAAGGGGAAGGGGTTAAGCTGCCTTACTAGGTTTACTTTTTTCACTCTGGTGGCACTTTCTGTTGTCTGTATGAACAGAGTTTCCAAGTACTTTCCCACTTAGGAGGCCTCTCTGTTATTCATACAGTTGAACTACCAGGGAGAGATGGATCAGTTTACCACCTGTGAAACCTTTTCTTCCACATTTTCTGCCCATTGCATGCTTTGGTTTTTTCCAGCTCTTCCTACAAGCCCCCGTAATCCTGATCTCTCCTTAGTCCTTATGATTTCTTTAAGTTTCCCCTTTGCTCCTGTTCATGGAGTCCTGTGTACAGATATTATACCTGATTCTTTTGAACTCTACTTAATCCTTTCTCACCTCTGTGCTCCTTTTACCCTGTCACTCCTCAACACTTAGTGTAACCCTTTGAATTTTTCATCCATTGTCATTTAAAAAACTCTTTAATAATTGAACCATTTTGCATGCAGATACAGTCTTCTTGGTCTGCTATTAATCCCCCACTACTGACATTGTAAGTTATTGAAATGTACACTTCCAGACCATTTTCAGATTTTTGATTTCTGTATATCTATCTGTCTCTCTATTTACAAACATAACATGGAATTCTGAAAGTTTCGTTCTGGTTTTGGAGCTCTACATTGTGTTTTTCAGAAGCAGGCCTATAACACAGATATGAATCCATGTTACCTAGCTTGAGTTCAAACCGGTATGTGCACTGTGATTCCCATTATATTGTTCTACCTACTAATGGACAGTTAAGTTATATCCAGACCTCACCCCCTCCCCCATTAAGTAAAACCCCTGTGGAGAGACATGTAGATGCCTTTATGAACATATTGATAATTTTTCATGGCAGTGTTTTCCAAAAACCAGTTAGTAAAATCAATTTATTCCTTTGAAGCCTGAAATTACCTTCATTCCAGTTTACTGGTATAAGAACCACAGTATATCAGCAACTATTCTCCAATAGCAGTTCAGGCAGAAGTCATTCTAGATAACAATCAGTGCGGGATCCTCCATGTATTTTACACAGCCCATGGCAGGGGACATCTAATCAGGTGAGACAGACTGATTAGATTTATTCTGTTTGTTGGCTTTGTTTTTTTAGACCTGAATTTTTCACATTTCAATTAATTGTAGTTCAAGTATCAGGCTGATTCTTCACTGGGCTTCAAATGTGATAAAGCTGCTTCTTATTTTTAAGAAGGCCGTTGCAATCCCGCATTTATTTTACACCTCAGTGCATGTTTTACACACAAACACACACCCCCCCCACACACACACATCAACAAACACAAACACATAATTAGAGCATATTTAACACTCAAATAAAGCTTTCACTATTAATTCATGACTAAGGTATTCTTTTAATAAGAATTGTGCCTTGGTCTCTACTGGGGAAACATTGTTCAATGTGCGTTCTCTGGTTTGTTGTAGGGCAGTGAATGTTCACTTGTTGGCAATGATATAGAAATGGGGAGTAAGAGTTTAAAAGTTTTTATAGTAGGTAGGCAGCATCAGAGTATGGAATCCAAGAATAAGAAATTGGGGAATTTCCTCTTTGTTTCTTCATTTCCATCTCCTAATAATTCATATATATTTTCCAAATGTCTCCGAGAAAAGAAGGACTAGGTCAATCCACATATCCGTGAACCATAGCAGAATGCAATTCTGAATTTCATATAAACAGTCATAAAATCAAAAAAACCGGTGCTGGGGTTTTGGCTCAGAACTAGAGTGCTGGCTTCGCACTTTCAAAGGTCCTGAGTTGAATCCCCAACACCATATGTGTTGAATGAATGTGAATGAATGAAGCAATGCATGAGAGTATGATGAATGAATTAAAGGTATAAGGAGGAGGAGGAAGAGGAGAAGGAGGAGGAGAAATAGAAGAAGATGATGAGTAATTTGACAGAAGGGAAAAAGGGGAGCAGAGTGAGATTAAAGTGTGGTTTCCAATTCCCAAACGTTAAATTACAGCAGCTGGGATAGAGAGAGAAGATGGGAGGGCAGGAGAGGGGGGAGAGTAGAGGATAGAAAAGGTAGCAGAATAGAACAGTTACTAATATGGCATTTTGCAAATATGTGGATGTGTAAACAATGTGATTGTGCAATCTGTATATGGGGTTACAATGGGAGTTCATAACTCACTTGAATCTAATGTAGGAAATATGATATCTCAAGAGCTATGTAATGTTTTCAGCAACGAATATAAAAAAGAGGTCTTCATTTTTCTTTGTAGTTGAGATCTCCTATTTCCGTGACATGTTTAGTTGTGTTCCCTCCTTTAGTCCTCCCATGCTCTAGTTATTCTGATACGGAAAAACTAGCTGATATGCCCAGCCAGTCTGAAAATCTGTGACAATTTTTCATTAAGCCTAATGTCACTTCACATTTGCTACAGTCATACTAAATACACTTCTTTGTTGGGAGTTTAAAATATATTTCCATCAGCTAGATCACAAGTACCTAGAACTCCCATTCTTGTTTATGTAATAGTGGCTTCATCAGATTAAATGCTGTACTCTGGAATAAAACAAAATAGGAATAATTTACTCATAAGCTTCCTATGTAAACCATATTTATTTACAAAATACTATCTTAAGAATTATAGTTTCATTGAGCTTCAATTGGAGCCAAAGTATAGTCAATTACTGAAGTAAAAGCAGTTACTTAAAAACTAAAAATGAGAGAAAAGTCAAATTACATTTGAAGAGAGAGCCACAGTATGAGGTTTCTTGATTGGTTCTGGATGTTGAGTAACAGGCTCATTTGCAGGTGGAAGGAACCCTTCAGGGAACTCACTTGTACTTTCAGAATGCGGGTGTAGAGGGCTGAATTCCAGCTCTTGGGGGAAGATTGAGAGGAAAACCCTCTCCCTGCATAGACACTTCGCATTGGAAATGGAGTGGGTGGCGGGCCAGGTGGAAAATAATCTCCAGGTTCCATTACAAGTTTCCTCGGAGAGGTGGAGGAAAAAAAAGGTCCTCTTCTCATGAACTGACTCCTTGGGTCAACTGGAAACAAGGCACCTCTTTGATTGCCAGCTTCAGTTCTTCCTCATTCACTTGAAAGAGTCTCTAGTTTGTTTTGGCTTCAGCTATTTGTGATCTGAGGGATTCAGATTCACCTTGGAGGGACTGTATCCCTCTTGATAGATGCGCCATCGTTTCATCCTGTTGACCATGTTTAGCCTTCTGTGCTTTGAGCTCTTTTTCTAGAAAGAGCATTTCAATGCCATGGCTGGATTCGGACCAATGCAGCTTTTCGTAGGTTGCCTCCAGATGTTGTGCTTCCCTTGAACCCTTCTCAAACCTGCAATCCTTTAAAGATGAGGCTAAGCCTTCATGTTCTTTTTCAACAAGGCTCACTTTTTCAAGAAGTCCACACTTTTTTTCAATAAGTCCCGCAAGATTTAGAGACAGCTTTTTTTCTCTTCCCACGTAAAGCCTGCTACTAACCGACTTAAAACATCTCCAGAAAAGTGAGAGAACAGCCAAAAATCTAGGAGCAGTACACATCACCAACTCCCAAGGAAAGCCATAAGGAAGATGGCCTGGCTTCATGTCTTTGGACAATGCTGCCACAACCCTTGGTGCTTCTTCCAGAACCACCCAGTAGTATGGCTGAGAGGCAGCCCTTGGCTCCTCCATCACACCAAGACGGCTTTGGCTCTGGCCACCACATCCACAGCCTGCCCAGGCAGGCCAACGCAGGCTGTGGACATTCAGGTGTTTGGTCAGGAACTCCAACCTGCATCAGGCAACGGAGCAGACCACTGCGATCCCCTTCAGGGTGTGAGCGTATGGCGGGTGGTGGGCGTATGGCGGTGGGAGCCATGATCAAGGGCTTTCAGGAGCCTTGTTGTGCTCAACTGCCCATCCGGGGATCCTTGTCCCCTTCCCTACCCAGTGCATCCTCAAGTGCCACAGGTTTAGGTCCCTCCCTCTCCAGTCAGAGAGAATTCCTCTACATGCCAACAACCCCTTGATTTGGTTTAGGCCAGGCCAAGGCGGGGCTTAGTAGGAAGATTCCATCCAGTCATCATCACATTCAGTTTGATGTCACTCAAATTCTAAAGCTGTCTAAACTGTTCAAACAGCTTCCATGGCCAATATTGGTCTTTGTGTCGCTTGCCTTTTGTTTTATTTTATTTTATTTTATAATTTTTTTTTTGGCCTTTTGTTTTATTGACTCAGTCCTTTCCCTGCCCTTGTACTCTCCCTATTTCCTCCTTCCTTGCATCCTTCCTCCCTTCCTGGTTTTTCTCCTTTTCTTCTTCCTTCTTTTCTACCTCCCTCCATCCCTCCAACTTTGCCTCCCTCCCTTCCAACTTTCTCTCTCCCTTCAGTCCCTTTTTTTTTCTTGCAAGTGTTTGGGGTGAAAATCCATGGCAGGCCAGCCCCAAACTAGCCAAGGTTACTGCCAGTGATCTACAACATCCCCAGACCGGCTGCCAATTCCTACGCAAGCAGTTTGAATTATCACTAAAGAGAAACTCTCACATTAGTCTACTTTCAGTAATTTCAGAAGAGTTGCTAACATGGGCACAAATCAGTTATGACAAGTCATTTTTGAGAAGCAGGGCACAGCGAATTT
The DNA here is from genome assembly GCF_048772815.1 of Callospermophilus lateralis. Lineage (NCBI taxonomy): Eukaryota > Metazoa > Chordata > Mammalia > Rodentia > Sciuridae > Callospermophilus > Callospermophilus lateralis. The sequence continues at coordinate 582,443 of NW_027510358.1, forward strand.
TCCTGAAAAGAATGTGTTGAAAACTTCAGTTGGTTTTCAGGTCAGCATTTCTAGACTAGTATTTGTTGAAAATTCTTCAAACTCTTCTTTAAGATCTTTTTTTTTTTTTTTTTTGGACTCTTCATGGGCTTGAAAACATCTAAGGAAGCTGGCTGGTCCTTATAGATATATAGCCAAGAGAAGGATGGATATGACTCTCTGAAATGGATGTAAATCCAGAACGTGAATTATATTGTTGATGTTAAGACAACGAGTTCATGGCTTGATGTACCAAAAGGACATCTCAACATATTCTTTTCCTCCCAAGTTAACACTTGACTTGTTGATGAGTCACATATGAGGTTCGAAGGAGAAGATGCACAAGTCATCACTGGTTTTGTAAACATGCAAGTTCGAAGCCCATAGGCCACCATGCATGATTAGACCTGTTGTTATTTACACTTACATGGCCAGAGCTGTATCACTGTCTCAAAGTTGCCAAATGAGAGTAGCTTGTTTTCCTCTCCAGCACCTGTATGGAATGACCAGCTTTCAAGTGGACTTCCCTGAGCCTTTTCAGTATCTGAACATGCGAGTCCAAAACACTTTAGTCCTACTACTAAAAAGGATACTCACTGTAACACTGTTTTTCTGACCATTAAATGGACAATAAGATGACCCTGGTGTGCAAAGAACAGGACTCATTGAAGATGTAATGCCTGTTGGTGAATGACACTTTTCTAGGTTTCACGGGCCATGTGGAGGAATCAGTCCAAAATCCTTGAAATAGCACTTAATTCATAGTTTACTTAAGAACACATGTGGCTTAGGGAGAACTTCTTTCCTCTGAAAGTGTTTCTTCAAACGAGATGAGAGTCGAAAAGAAGGTATTGAGAACACTAAGTAAAATGGCTGTGCTTTGTGGAACTGGCAGGATTCCTCAATACATGTAACAATGTTTGTCACTGCCTTTGGACCTAACACGTATCAGTGTATATGAACAGAGGCACAGTAAGAAAGATAGCTGGCATAAAACACCAAGGGGAAGGGGTTAAGCTGCCTTACTAGGTTTACTTTTTTCACTCTGGTGGCACTTTCTGTTGTCTGTATGAACAGAGTTTCCAAGTACTTTCCCACTTAGGAGGCCTCTCTGTTATTCATACAGTTGAACTACCAGGGAGAGATGGATCAGTTTACCACCTGTGAAACCTTTTCTTCCACATTTTCTGCCCATTGCATGCTTTGGTTTTTTCCAGCTCTTCCTACAAGCCCCCGTAATCCTGATCTCTCCTTAGTCCTTATGATTTCTTTAAGTTTCCCCTTTGCTCCTGTTCATGGAGTCCTGTGTACAGATATTATACCTGATTCTTTTGAACTCTACTTAATCCTTTCTCACCTCTGTGCTCCTTTTACCCTGTCACTCCTCAACACTTAGTGTAACCCTTTGAATTTTTCATCCATTGTCATTTAAAAAACTCTTTAATAATTGAACCATTTTGCATGCAGATACAGTCTTCTTGGTCTGCTATTAATCCCCCACTACTGACATTGTAAGTTATTGAAATGTACACTTCCAGACCATTTTCAGATTTTTGATTTCTGTATATCTATCTGTCTCTCTATTTACAAACATAACATGGAATTCTGAAAGTTTCGTTCTGGTTTTGGAGCTCTACATTGTGTTTTTCAGAAGCAGGCCTATAACACAGATATGAATCCATGTTACCTAGCTTGAGTTCAAACCGGTATGTGCACTGTGATTCCCATTATATTGTTCTACCTACTAATGGACAGTTAAGTTATATCCAGACCTCACCCCCTCCCCCATTAAGTAAAACCCCTGTGGAGAGACATGTAGATGCCTTTATGAACATATTGATAATTTTTCATGGCAGTGTTTTCCAAAAACCAGTTAGTAAAATCAATTTATTCCTTTGAAGCCTGAAATTACCTTCATTCCAGTTTACTGGTATAAGAACCACAGTATATCAGCAACTATTCTCCAATAGCAGTTCAGGCAGAAGTCATTCTAGATAACAATCAGTGCGGGATCCTCCATGTATTTTACACAGCCCATGGCAGGGGACATCTAATCAGGTGAGACAGACTGATTAGATTTATTCTGTTTGTTGGCTTTGTTTTTTTAGACCTGAATTTTTCACATTTCAATTAATTGTAGTTCAAGTATCAGGCTGATTCTTCACTGGGCTTCAAATGTGATAAAGCTGCTTCTTATTTTTAAGAAGGCCGTTGCAATCCCGCATTTATTTTACACCTCAGTGCATGTTTTACACACAAACACACACCCCCCCCACACACACACATCAACAAACACAAACACATAATTAGAGCATATTTAACACTCAAATAAAGCTTTCACTATTAATTCATGACTAAGGTATTCTTTTAATAAGAATTGTGCCTTGGTCTCTACTGGGGAAACATTGTTCAATGTGCGTTCTCTGGTTTGTTGTAGGGCAGTGAATGTTCACTTGTTGGCAATGATATAGAAATGGGGAGTAAGAGTTTAAAAGTTTTTATAGTAGGTAGGCAGCATCAGAGTATGGAATCCAAGAATAAGAAATTGGGGAATTTCCTCTTTGTTTCTTCATTTCCATCTCCTAATAATTCATATATATTTTCCAAATGTCTCCGAGAAAAGAAGGACTAGGTCAATCCACATATCCGTGAACCATAGCAGAATGCAATTCTGAATTTCATATAAACAGTCATAAAATCAAAAAAACCGGTGCTGGGGTTTTGGCTCAGAACTAGAGTGCTGGCTTCGCACTTTCAAAGGTCCTGAGTTGAATCCCCAACACCATATGTGTTGAATGAATGTGAATGAATGAAGCAATGCATGAGAGTATGATGAATGAATTAAAGGTATAAGGAGGAGGAGGAAGAGGAGAAGGAGGAGGAGAAATAGAAGAAGATGATGAGTAATTTGACAGAAGGGAAAAAGGGGAGCAGAGTGAGATTAAAGTGTGGTTTCCAATTCCCAAACGTTAAATTACAGCAGCTGGGATAGAGAGAGAAGATGGGAGGGCAGGAGAGGGGGGAGAGTAGAGGATAGAAAAGGTAGCAGAATAGAACAGTTACTAATATGGCATTTTGCAAATATGTGGATGTGTAAACAATGTGATTGTGCAATCTGTATATGGGGTTACAATGGGAGTTCATAACTCACTTGAATCTAATGTAGGAAATATGATATCTCAAGAGCTATGTAATGTTTTCAGCAACGAATATAAAAAAGAGGTCTTCATTTTTCTTTGTAGTTGAGATCTCCTATTTCCGTGACATGTTTAGTTGTGTTCCCTCCTTTAGTCCTCCCATGCTCTAGTTATTCTGATACGGAAAAACTAGCTGATATGCCCAGCCAGTCTGAAAATCTGTGACAATTTTTCATTAAGCCTAATGTCACTTCACATTTGCTACAGTCATACTAAATACACTTCTTTGTTGGGAGTTTAAAATATATTTCCATCAGCTAGATCACAAGTACCTAGAACTCCCATTCTTGTTTATGTAATAGTGGCTTCATCAGATTAAATGCTGTACTCTGGAATAAAACAAAATAGGAATAATTTACTCATAAGCTTCCTATGTAAACCATATTTATTTACAAAATACTATCTTAAGAATTATAGTTTCATTGAGCTTCAATTGGAGCCAAAGTATAGTCAATTACTGAAGTAAAAGCAGTTACTTAAAAACTAAAAATGAGAGAAAAGTCAAATTACATTTGAAGAGAGAGCCACAGTATGAGGTTTCTTGATTGGTTCTGGATGTTGAGTAACAGGCTCATTTGCAGGTGGAAGGAACCCTTCAGGGAACTCACTTGTACTTTCAGAATGCGGGTGTAGAGGGCTGAATTCCAGCTCTTGGGGGAAGATTGAGAGGAAAACCCTCTCCCTGCATAGACACTTCGCATTGGAAATGGAGTGGGTGGCGGGCCAGGTGGAAAATAATCTCCAGGTTCCATTACAAGTTTCCTCGGAGAGGTGGAGGAAAAAAAAGGTCCTCTTCTCATGAACTGACTCCTTGGGTCAACTGGAAACAAGGCACCTCTTTGATTGCCAGCTTCAGTTCTTCCTCATTCACTTGAAAGAGTCTCTAGTTTGTTTTGGCTTCAGCTATTTGTGATCTGAGGGATTCAGATTCACCTTGGAGGGACTGTATCCCTCTTGATAGATGCGCCATCGTTTCATCCTGTTGACCATGTTTAGCCTTCTGTGCTTTGAGCTCTTTTTCTAGAAAGAGCATTTCAATTCCATGGCTGGATTCGGACCAATGCAGCTTTTCGTAGGTTGCCTCCAGATGTTGTGCTTCCCTTGAACCCTTCTCAAACCTGCAATCCTTTAAAGATGAGGCTAAGCCTTCATGTTCTTTTTCAACAAGGCTCACTTTTTCAAGAAGTCCACACTTTTTTTCAATAAGTCCCGCAAGATTTAGAGACAGCTTTTTTTCTCTTCCCACGTAAAGCCTGCTACTAACCGACTTAAAACATCTCCAGAAAAGTGAGAGAACAGCCAAAAATCTAGGAGCAGTACACATCACCAACTCCCAAGGAAAGCCATAAGGAAGATGGCCTGGCTTCATGTCTTTGGACAATGCTGCCACAACCCTTGGTGCTTCTTCCAGAACCACCCAGTAGTATGGCTGAGAGGCAGCCCTTGGCTCCTCCATCACACCAAGACGGCTTTGGCTCTGGCCACCACATCCACAGCCTGCCCAGGCAGGCCAACGCAGGCTGTGGACATTCAGGTGTTTGGTCAGGAACTCCAACCTGCATCAGGCAACGGAGCAGACCACTGCGATCCCCTTCAGGGTGTGAGCGTATGGCGGGTGGTGGGCGTATGGCGGTGGGAGCCATGATCAAGGGCTTTCAGGAGCCTTGTTGTGCTCAACTGCCCATCCGGGGATCCTTGTCCCCTTCCCTACCCAGTGCATCCTCAAGTGCCACAGGTTTAGGTCCCTCCCTCTCCAGTCAGAGAGAATTCCTCTACATGCCAACAACCCCTTGATTTGGTTTAGGCCAGGCCAAGGCGGGGCTTAGTAGGAAGATTCCATCCAGTCATCATCACATTCAGTTTGATGTCACTCAAATTCTAAAGCTGTCTAAACTGTTCAAACAGCTTCCATGGCCAATATTGGTCTTTGTGTCGCTTGCCTTTTGTTTTATTTTATTTTATTTTATTTTATAATTTTTTTTTTGGCCTTTTGTTTTATTGACTCAGTCCTTTCCCTGCCCTTGTACTCTCCCTATTTCCTCCTTCCTTGCATCCTTCCTCCCTTCCTGGTTTTTCTCCTTTTCTTCTTCCTTCTTTTCTACCTCCCTCCATCCCTCCAACTTTGCCTCCCTCCCTTCCAACTTTCTCTCTCCCTTCAGTCCCTTTTTTTTTTCTTGCAAGTGTTTGGGGTGAAAATCCATGGCAGGCCAGCCCCAAACTAGGCAAGGTTACTGCCAGTGATCTACAACATCCCCAGACCGGCTGCCAATTCCTACGCAAGCAGTTTGAATTATCACTAAAGAGAAACTCTCACATTAGTCTACTTTCAGTAATTTCAGAGAGTTGCTAACATGGGCACAAATCAGTTATGACAAGTCATTTTTGAGAAGCAGGGCACAGCGAATTTTCCTGAAAAGAATGTGTTGAAAACTTCAGTTGGTTTTCAGGTCAGCATTTCTAGACTAGTATTTGTTGAAAATTCTTCAAACTCTTCTTTAAGATCTTTTTTTTTTTTTTTTTTTTGGACTCTTCATGGGCTTGAAAACATCTAAGGAAGCTGGCTGGTCCTTATAGATATATAGCCAAGAGAAGGATGGATATGACTCTCTGAAATGGATGTAAATCCAGAACGTGAATTATATTGTTGATGTTAAGACAACGAGTTCATGGCTTGATGTACCAAAAGGACATCTCAACATATTCTTTTCCTCCCAAGTTAACACTTGACTTGTTGATGAGTCACATATGAGGTTCGAAGGAGAAGATGCACAAGTCATCACTGGTTTTGTAAACATGCAAGTTCGAAGCCCATAGGCCACCATGCATGATTAGACCTGTTGTTATTTACACTTACATGGCCAGAGCTGTATCACTGTCTCAAAGTTGCCAAATGAGAGTAGCTTGTTTTCCTCTCCAGCACCTGTATGGAATGACCAGCTTTCAAGTGGACTTCCCTGAGCCTTTTCAGTATCTGAACATGCGAGTCCAAAACACTTTAGTCCTACTACTAAAAAGGATACTCACTGTAACACTGTTTTTCTGACCATTAAATGGACAATAAGATGACCCTGGTGTGCAAAGAACAGGACTCATTGAAGATGTAATGCCTGTTGGTGAATGACACTTTTCTAGGTTTCACGGGCCATGTGGAGGAATCAGTCCAAAATCCTTGAAATAGCACTTAATTCATAGTTTACTTAAGGACACATGTGGCTTAGGGAGAACTTCTTTCCTCTGAAAGTGTTTCTTCAAACGAGATGAGAGTCGAAAAGAAGGTATTGAGAACACTAAGTAAAATGGCTGTGCTTTGTGGAACTGGCAGGATTCCTCAATACATGTAACAATGTTTGTCACTGCCTTTGGACCTAACACGTATCAGTGTATATGAACAGAGGCACAGTAAGAAAGATAGCTGGCATAAAACACCAAGGGGAAGGGGTTAAGCTGCCTTACTAGGTTTACTTTTTTCACTCTGGTGGCACTTTCTGTTGTCTGTATGAACAGAGTTTCCAAGTACTTTCCCACTTAGGAGTCCTCTCTGTTATTCATACAGTTGAACTACCAGGGAGAGATGGATCAGTTTACCACCTGTGAAACCTTTTCTTCCACATTTTCTGCCCATTGCATGCTTTGGTTTTTTCCAGCTCTTCCTACAAGCCCCCGTAATCCTGATCTCTCCTTAGTCCTTATGATTTCTTTAAGTTTCCCCTTTGCTCCTGTTCATGGAGTCCTGTGTACAGATATTATACCTGATTCTTTTGAACTCTACTTAATCCTTTCTCACCTCTGTGCTCCTTTTACCCTGTCACTCCTCAACACTTAGTGTAACCCTTTGAATTTTTCATCCATTGTCATTTAAAATACTCTTTAATAATTGAACCATTTTGCATGCAGATACAGTCTTCTTGGTCTGCTATTAATCCTCCACTACTGACATTGTAAGTTATTGAAATGTACACTTCCAGACCGTTTTCAGATTTTTGATTTCTGTATATCTATCTGTCTCTCTATTTACAAACATAACATGGAATTCTGAAAGTTTCGTTCTGGTTTTGGAGCTCTACATTGTGTTTTTCAGAAGCAGGCCTATAACACAGATATGAATCCATGTTACCTAGCTTGAGTTCAAACCGGTATGTGCACTGTGATTCCCATTATATTGTTCTACCTACTAATGGACAGTTAAGTTATATCCAGACCTCACCCCCTCCCCCATTAAGTAAAACCCCTGTGGAGAGACATGTAGATGCCTTTATGAACATATTGATAATTTTTCATGGCAGTGTTTTCCAAAAACCAGTTAGTAAAATCAATTTATTCCTTTGAAGCCTGAAATTACCTTCATTCCAGTTTACTGGTATAAGAACCACAGTATATCAGCAACTATTCTCCAATAGCAGTTCAGGCAGAAGTCATTCTAGATAACAATCAGTGCGGGATCCTCCATGTATTTTACACAGCCCATGGCAGGGGACATCTAATCAGGTGAGACAGACTGATTAGATTTATTCTGTTTGTTGGCTTTGTTTTTTTAGGCCTGAATTTTTCACATTTCAATTAATTGTAGGTCAAGTATCAGGCGGATTCTTCACTGGGCTTCAAATGTGATAAAGCTGCTTCTTATTTTTAAGAAGGCCGTTGCAATCCTGCATTTATTTTACACCTCAGTGCATGTTTTACACACAAGCACACACACCCCCCACCCTCACACACACACACATCAACAAACACAAACACATAATTAGAGCACATTTAACACTCAAATAAAGCTTTCACTATTAATTCATGACTAAGGTATTCTTTCAATAAGAATTTTGCCTTGGTCTCTACTTGGGAAACATTGTTCAATGTGCGTTCTCTGGTTTGTTGTAGGGCAGTGATTGTTCACTTGTTGGCAATGATATAGAAATGGGGAGTAAGAGTTTAAAAGTTTTTATAGTAGGTAGGCAGCGTCACAGTATGGAATCTAAGAATAAGAAATTGGGGAATTTCCTCTTTGTTTCTTCATTTCAATCTCCTAATAATTCATATATATTTTCCAAATGTCTCCGAGAAAAGAAGGACTAGGTCAATCCACATATCCGTGAACCATAGCAGAATGCAATTCTGAATTTCATATAAACAGTCATAAAATCAAAAAGACAGGTGCTGGGGTTTTGGCTCAGCACTAGAGTGCTGGATTCGCACTTTCAAAGGTCCTGAGTTGGATCCCCAACACCATATGTATTGAATGAATGTGAAAGAATGATGCAATGCATGAGAGTATGATGAATGAATTAAAGGTATAAGGAGGAGGAGGAAGAGGAGAAGGAGGAGGAGAAATAGAAGAAGATGATGAGTAATTTGACAGAAGGGAAAAAGGGGAGCAGAGTGAGTTTAAAGTGTGGTTTACAATTCCCAAACGTTAAATTACAGCAGCTGGGATAGAGAGAGAAGATGGGAGGGCAGGAGAGGGGGGAGAGTAGAGGATATAAAAGGTAGCAGAATAGAACAGTTACTAATATGGCATTTTGTAAAAATGTGGATGTGTAAACAATGTGATTGTGCAATCTGTATATGGGGTAACAATGGGAGTTCATAACTCACTTGAATCTAATGTAGGAAATATGATATCTCAAGAGCTATGTAATGTTTTCAGCAACGAATATAAAAAAGAGGTCTTCATTTTTCTTTGTAGTTGAGATCTCCTATTTCCGTGACATGTTTAGTAGTGTTCCCTCCTTTAGTCCTCCCATGTTCTAGTTATTCTGATACGGAAAAACTAGCTGATATGCCCAGCCAGTCTGAAAATCAGTGACAATTTTTTTATTAAGCCTAATGTCACTTCACATTTGCTACAGTCATACTAAATACACTTCTTTGTTGGGAGTTTAAAATATATTTCCATCAGCTAGATCACAAGTACCTAGAACTCCCATTCTTGTTTATGTAATAGTGGCTTCATCAGATTAAATGCTGTACTCTGGAATAAAACAAAATTGGAATAACTTACTCATAAGCTTCCTATGTAAACCATCTTTATTTACAAAATACTATCTTAAGAATTATAGTTTCATTGAGCTTCAATTGGAGCCAAAGTATAGTCAATTACTGAATTAAAAGCAGTTACTTAAAAACTAAAAATGAGAGAAAAGTCAAATTACATTTGAAGAGAGAGCCACAGTATGAGGTTTCTTGATTGGTTCTGGATGTTGAGTAACAGGCTCATTTGCAGGTGGAAGGAACCCTTCAGGGAACTCACTTGTACTTTCAGAATGCGGGTGTAGAGGGCTGAATTCCAGCTCTTGGGGGAAGATTGAGAGGAAAACCCTCTCCCTGCATAGACACTTCGCATTGGAAATGGAGTGGGTGGCGGGCCAGGTGGAAAATAATCTCCAGGTTCCCATACAAGTTTTCTCGGAGAGGTGGTGGAAAAAAAAGGTCCTCTTCTCATGAACTGACTCCTTGGGTCAACTGGAAACAAGGCACCTCTCTGATTGCCAGCTTCAGTTCTTCCTCATTCACTTGAAAGAGTCTCCAGTTTGTTTTAGCTTCAGCTATTTGTGATCTGAGGGTTTCAGATTCACCTTGGAGGAACTGTATCCTTCTTGATAGTTGTGCCCTCGTTTCATCCTGTTGACCATGTTTAGCCTTCTGTGCTTTGAGCTTTTGTTCTAGAAAGACCATTTCAACGCCATGGCTGGATTCGGACCAATGCAGCTTTTCGTAGGTTGCCTCCACATGTTGTGCTTCCCTTGAACCCTTCTCAAACCTGCAATCCTTTAAAGATAAGGCTAAGACTTCATGTTCTTTTTCAACAAGGCTCACTTTTTCAAGAAGTCCACACTTTTTTTCAATAAGTCCCGCAAGATTTAGAGACAGCTTTTTTTCTCTTCCCACGTAAAGCCTGCTACTAACCGACTGAAAACATCTCCAGAAAAGTGAGAGAACAGCCAAAAATCTAAGAGCTGTACACATCACCAACTTCCAAGGAAAGCCATAAGGAAGATGGCCTGGCTTCATGTCTTCGGACAATGCTGCCACAACCCTTGGTGCTTCTTCCAGAACCACCCAGTAGTATGGCTGAGAGGCAGCCCTTGGCTCCTCCATCACACCAAGACGGCTTTGGCTCTTGCCACCACAACCACAGCCTGCCCAGGCAGGCCAACGCAGACTCTGGACACTCAGGTGTTTGGTCAGGAACTCCAACCTGCACTAGGCAACGGAGCAGACCACTGCGATCTCCTTCAGGGTGTGAGCGTATGGCGGGTGGTGGGCGTATGGTGGTGGGAGCCATGATCAAGGGCTCCCAGGAGCCTTGTTTTGCTCAACTGCCCATCCGGGGATCCTTGTCCCCTTCCCTACCCAGTGCATCCTCAAGTGCCACAGGTTTAGGTACCTCCCACTCCAGCCAGAGAGAATTCCTCTCCATGCCACCCACACCTTGATTTGGTTTAGGCCAGGCCAAGGCGGGGCTTAGTAGGAAGATTCCATCCAGTCATCATAATATTCAGTTTGATGTCACTGAAATTCTAAAGCTGTCTAAACTGTTCAAACAGCTTTCATGGCCTATATTGGTCTTTGTGTCGCTTGCCTTTTGTTTTATTTTATTTTATTTTATTTTTTGTTTTTTTTTTGACCTTTTGTTTAAGTGACTCAGTCCTTTCCCTGCCCTTGTACACTCCATATTTCCTCCTTCCTTGCTTCCTTCCTCCCTTCCTGGTTTTTCTCCTTTTCTTCTTCCTTCTTTTCTACCTCCCTCCATCCCTCCAACTTTGCCTACATCCCTTCCAACTTTCTCTCTCCCTTCCGTCCCCCTTTTTTTTTTCTTGCAAGTGTTTGGGATGAAAATCCATGGCAGGCGAGCCCCAAGCTAGGCAAAGGCACTGCCAGTGAGCTACAACATCCCCAGACCTGCTGCCACTTCCTACGCAAGTAATTTGAATTATCTCTAAAGAGAAACTCTCACATTAGTCTACTTTCAGTAATTTCAGAAGAGTTGCTAACATGGGCACAAATCAGTTATGACAAGTCATTTTTGAGAAGCAGGACACAGCGAATGTTCCTGAAAAGAAGGTGTTGAAAACTTCAGTTGGTTTTCAGGTCAGCATTTCTAGACTAGTATTTGTTGAAAATTCTTCAAACTCTTCTTTCAGATGTCTTTTTTTTTTTTTGGACTTTTCATGGGCTTGAAAACATCTAAGGAAGCTGGCTGGTCCTTATAAATATATAGCCAAGAGAAGGATGGATATGACTCTCTGAAATGGATGGAAATCCTGAATGTGAATTATATTGTTGATGTTTAGACAACGAGTTCATGGCTTGAAGTACCAAAGGGACATCCCAACATATTGTTTTTCTCCCAAGTTAACACTTGACTTGTTGATGAGTCACATATGATTAGAAGGAGAAGATGCACAAGTCATCACTGGTTTTGTAAGCATGCAAGTTCCAAGCCCATAGGCCACCATGCATGATTAGACCTGTTGTTATTTACACTTACATGGCCAGAGCTGTATCACTGTCTCAAAGTTGCCAAATGAGAGTAGCTTGTTTTTCTCTCCAGGACCTGTATCGAATGACCAGCTTTCAGTGGACTTCCCTGAGCCTTTTCAGTATCTGAACATGCGAGTCCAAAACACTTTAGTCCTACTACTAAAAAGGATACTCACTGTAACACTGCTTTTCTGACCATTAAATGGACAATAAGATGACCCTGGTGTGCAAAGAACAGGACTCATTGAAGACGTAATGCCTGTTGGTGAATGACACTTTTCTACGTTTCACGGGCCATGTGGAGGAATCAGTCCAAACGCCTTGAAATAGCACTTAATTCATAGTTTACTTAAGGACACATGTGGCTTAGAAAGAACTTCTTTCCTCTGCAAGTGTTTCTTCAAACGAGATGAGAATCGAAAAGAAGGTATTGAGAACACCAAGTAAAATGTCTGTGCTTGGTGGAACTGGCAGGATTCCTTAATACATGTAACAATGTTTATCACTGCCTTTGGACCTAACACGCATCAGTGTATATGAACAGAGGCACAGTAAGAAAGATAGCTGGCATAAAACACCAAGAGAAGGGGTAAGCTGCCTTACTAGGTTTACTTTTTTCACTCTGGTGGCACTTTCTGTTGTCTGTATGAACAGAGTTTCCAAGTACTTTCCCACTTAGCCGGCCTCTCTGTTATTCAAACAGTTGAACTACCAGGGAGAGATGGATCAGTTTACCACCTGTGAGGCCTTTTCTTCCACATTTCTGCCCATTGCATGCTTTGGTTTTTTCAAGCTCTTCCTACAAGCCCCCCTAATCCTGATCTCTCCTTAGTCCTTATGATTTCTTTAAGTTTCCTCTTTGCTCCTGTTCATGGAGTCCTGTGTACAGATATTATACCTGATTCTATTGAACTCTACTTAATCCTTTCTCACCTCTGTGCTCCTTTTACCAAGTCACTCCTCAACACTTACTGTAACCCTTTGATTTTTTTGTCCATTGTCATTTAAAAAACTCTTTAAAAATTGAACCATTTCACATGCAGATACAGTCTTCTTGGTCTGCTATTAATCCCCCACTACTGACATTGTAAGTTATTGAAATGTACACTTCCAGACCGTTTTCAGATTTTTGATTTCTGTATATCTATCTGTCTCTCTATTTACAAACATAACATTGTATTCTGAAAGTATCGTTCTGCTTTTGGAGCTCTACATTGTGTTTTTCAGAAGCAGGCCTATAACACAGAGATGAATCCATGTTACCTAGGTTGAGTTCAAACCGGTATGTGCACTGTGATTCCCAATATATTGTTCTACCTACTAATGGACAGTTAAGTTATATCCAGACCTCACCCCCTCCCCCATTAAGTAAAACCCCTGTGGAGAGACATGTAGATGCCTTTATGGACAATTGATAATTTTTCATCTCACTGTTTTCCAAAAACCAGTTAGTAAAATCAATTTATTCCTTTGCAGCCTGAAATTACCTTCATTCCAGTTTACTGGTATAAGAACCACAGTATATCAGCAACTATTCTCCAATAGTAGTTCAGGCAGAAGTCATTCTAGATAACAATCAGTGCGGGATCCTCCATGTATTTTACACAGCCCATGGCAGGGGACATCTAATCAGGTGAGACAGACTGATTAGATTTAATCTGTTTGTTGGCTTTGTTTTTTTAGGCCTGAATTTTTCACATTTCAATTAATTGTAGGTCAAGTATCAGGCGGATTCTTCACTGGGCTTCAAATGTGATAAAGCTGCTTCTTATTTTTAAGAAGGCCGTTGCAATCCTGCATTTATTTTACACCTCAGTGCATGTTTTACACACAAGCACACACACACACACCCCTCACACACACACACATCAAGAAACACAAAAACATAATTAGAGCACATATAACACTCAAATAAAGCTTTCACTATTAATTCATGACTAAGGTAATCTTTTAATAAGAATTGTGCCTTGGTCTCTACTTGGGAAACATTGTTCAATGTGCGTTCTCTGGTTTGTTGTAGGGCAGTGAATGTTCACTTGTTGGCAATGATATAGAAATGGGGAGTAAGAGTTTAAAAGTTTTTATAGTAGGTAGGCAGCGTCAGAGTATGGAATCTAAGAATAAGAAATTGGGGAATTTCCTCTTTGTTTCTTCATTTCAATCTCCTAATAATTCATATATATTTTCCAAATGTCTCCGAGAAAACAAGGACTAGGTCAATCCACATATCCGTGAACCATAGCAGAATGCAATTCTGAATTTCATATAAACAGTCATAAAATCAAAAAGACAGGTGCTGGGGTTTTGGCTCAGCACTAGAGTGCTGGCTTCGCACTTTCAAAGGTCCTGAGTTGGATCCCCAATACCATATGTGATGAATGAATGTGAATGAATGAAGCAATGCATGAGTGTATGATGAATGAATTAAAGGTATAAGGAGGAGGAGGAAGAGGAGAAAGAGGAGGAGAAATAGAAGAAGATGATGAGTAATTTGACAGAAGGGAAAAAGGGGAGCAGAGTGAGTTTAAAGTGTGGTTTACAATTCCCAAACGTTAAATTACAGCAGCTGGGATAGAGAGAGAAGATGGGAGGGCAGGAGAGGGGGGAGAGTAGAGGATATAAAAGGTAGCAGAATAGAACAGTTACTAATATGGCATTTTGTAAAAATGTGGATGTGTAAACAATTTGATTGTGCAATCTGTATATGGGGTAACAATGGGAGTTCATAACTCACTTGAATCTAATGTAGGAAATATGATATCTCAAGAGCTATGTAATGTTTTCAGCAACGAATATAAAAAAGAGGTCTTCATTTTTCCTTGTAGTTGAGATCTCCTATTTCCATGACATGTTTAGTTGTGTACCCTCCTTTAGTCCTCCCATGCTCTAGTTATTCTGATATGGAAAAACTAGCTGATATGCCTAACCAGTCTGGAAATCATTGACAGTTTTTCATTAAGCCTAAAGTCACTTCACATTTGCTACAGTCATACTAAATACACTTCTTTTTTGGGAGTTTAAAATATATTTCCATCAGCTAGACCACAAGTACCTAGAACTCCCATTCTTGTTTATGTAATGGTGGCTTCATCAGATTAAATGCTGTACTCTGGAATAAAACAAAATAGGAATAACTTACTCATAAGCTTCCTATGTAAACCATCTTTATTTACAAAATACTATCTTAAGAATTATAGTTTCATTGAGCTTCAATTGGAGCCAAAGTATAGTCAATTACTGAAGTAAAAGCAGTTACTTAAAAACTAAAAATGAGAGAAAAGTCAAATTACATTTGAAGAGAGAGCCACAGTATGAGGTTTCTTGATTGGTTCTGGATGTTGAGTAACAGGCTCATTTGCAGGTGGAAGGAACCCTTCAGGGAACTCACTTGTACTTTCAGAATGCGGGTGTAGAGGGCTGAATTCCAGCTCTTGGGGGAAGATTGAGAGGAAAACCCTCTCCCTGCATAGACACTTCGCATTGGAAATGGAGTGGGTGGCGGGCCAGGTGGAAAATAATCTCCAGGTTTTCATACAAGTTTCCTCGGAGAGGTGGAGGAAAAAAAAGGTCCTCTTCTCATGAAGTGACTCCTTGGGTTCACTGGAAACAAGGCACCTCTGACTGGAGGGAAAGGTGCCAACACAGAGCCAGAGCCAGTTACTTGGTTTTCAGCATGGAGTGGTGAATCAGGCACATCAGAGTCCCTGAGATCGACTGTGGTCTCTTTTCTACTGGATTGCTTTTGTAAAGATTATAGACCCATCCCATTTATCTAAGGGAGGCATATTAGGAATTCTGTGTTCTGCTGGTCTCGATGGTCTACCACAATTTGAGTAAAACCTATCTTGCCTTTGTAGAGGAAGACGTGGATGAGAAGAATATGGTTGGCCTGGCAGAGGGATCATCAGCCTGCTGGCCTGTTCCCCTGGAGGAGAGAGGGGCCCAGTCTGAGAAGGTGCTCTCTGAAAATCAGTGAACTCATGACAGCTGGATTCTCTTCCTTTACTGCTAGTCGCATGGTCCAGAGGATTCTCCAGGGCCCCTTGACCCTCTTCCTCCTCCCACTGGACTGAAAGGTGAGAGTGTGAGTGGACCACTCTTTTCAAAATGAGGAGGTCTCCTTTCAGATGAAGGCTGACCTATTGGTGAGTGCCCATTTGGAGCAGGCTTTCTGCCCATTGCTGAGTTGGAAACATCCAATGCATCATAGGGATCTTTTTCTACAAGTTCAAATCTATGCTCCTCCTCAGTTAATTTTTGTCTGCTGCGCACATTTTGTTTCCTGAAATAACTGAGGTTCCTTTCAGCAATCCGAGCTGCCAACTCACTAGCATGTGCTTCTTTCTCAGAGGAAATAATCTTCCCCAGACAGGAATGAATGGTTCTCTGCAATTCTTCTTCAAGATATTGGGCTGTCTTTCTGTAGGTCTCCAGCTCTTCCATTGTATGGCTCAACATTTCTTTGACTTTGGAAAGTTTCTCCTCTTGCTCCACCCGGTAGTTTTCCTCCACTCTTAATTTCCTGTGCAGTTTCCTCATATTTTCTTGATAGCGTTCCATCATGACTTTAAAGTTCTTCTGTAGGGTCTCATTCTCACTTTGCAGCTGTGCATTTTCTGACTGCAAGGATGCCTGTTCAGTCTGCAGTCTTTTAAGGTGTTCTGTAAGGTCTTCCGTGGTTTTCTCCACTTCAGATGAGAAAGTACATTTTTGATTTCTTCCTCCTTCTAAGATTTCTTTAGCTTAGCACCATAAACCAGGTTCCTCAAAGCTCCTTTGGACTCATGCTCCAAGTGAGCACCAATTTCTGGTTCGCTCATCCTTCCCAATTCCAGATGACCACCATCCCTTTGGGCTCCCAGGCTTGGAGAAGACCTATCCTTCATCTTCAGCAAGCATTCACTCAGAGACTCCATGTGATTTTCTGTGTCCCTTAGAACTTGTTCTTCAGCTACTTTAGAGACCTCTAATGTGATTTTTGCTTTATATTGGACACCTCCTTATTCCCTCTGTGCTTCAGCTTCTCCTTGTATTGTTGATCTCTGCGTTTGCGGAAGTTGTGATCCTTCTTTCAAAACCTCTTCGATTGCCAGCTTCAGTTCTTCCTCAGTCACTTGAAAGAGTCTCCAGTTTGTTTTAGCTTCAGCTATTTGTGATCTGAGGGTTTCAGTTTCACCTTGGAGGAACTGTATCCTTCTTGATAGATGTGCCCTCGTTTCATCCTGTTGACCATGTTTAGCCTTCTGTGCTTTGAGCTCTTCTTCTAGAAAGAGCATTTCAACGCCATGGCTGGATTCGGACCAATGCAGCTTTTCGTAGGTTGCCTCCAGATGTTGTGCTTCCCTTGAACCCTTCTCAAACCTGCAATCCTTTAAAGATGAGGCTAAGCCTTCATGTTCTTTTTCAACAAGGCTCACTTTTTCAAGAAGTCCACACTTTTTTTCAATAAATCCCACAAGGTTCAGAGCCAGGTTTTTTTCTCTTCCCATGTAAAGCCTGCTAATAACCGACTGAAAACATCTCCAGAAAAGTGAGAGAACAGCCAAAAATCTAAGAGCTGTACACATCACCAACTCCCAAGGAAAGCCATAAGGAAGATGGCCTGGCTTCATGTCTTCGGACAATGCTGCCACAACCCTTGGTGCTTCTTCCAGAACCACCCAGTAGTATGGCTGAGAGGCAGCCCTTGGCTCCTCCATCACACCAAGACGGCTTTGGCTCTTGCCACCACAACCACAGCCTGCCCAGGCAGGCCAACGCAGGCTGTGGACACTCAGGTGTTTGGTCAGCAACTCCAACCGGCACCAGGCAACGGAGCAGACCACTGTGATCCCCTTCAGGGTGTGAGCGTATGGCAGGTGGTGGGCGTATGGCGGTGGGAGCCATGATCAAGGGCTCCCAGGAGCCTTGTTGTGCTCAACTGCCCATCAGGGGAGTCTTGTCCCCTTCCCTACCCAGTGTATCCTCAAGTGCCACAGGTTTAGGTCCCTCCCACTCTAGCCAGAGAGAATCCCTCTCCATGCCACCCACCCATTGATTTGGTTTAGCCCAGGCCAAAACGGGGCTTAGTAGGAAGATTCCATCCAGTCATCATAACATTCAGTTTGATGTCACTCAAATTCTAAAACTGTCTAAACTGTTCAAACAGCTTTCATGGCCTATATTGGTCTTTGTGTGGCTTGCCTTTTGTTTTATTTTATTTTATTTTTTTTTGGCCTTTTTTTTTGTGACTCAGTCCTTTCCCTGCCCTTGTACTCTCCCTATTTCCTCCTTCCTTGCTTCCTTCCTCCCTTCCTGGTTTTTCTCCTTTTCTTCTTCCTTCTTTTCTACCTCCCTCCATCCCTCCAACTTTGCCTCCCTCCCTTCCAACTTTCTCTCTCACTTCAGTCCCTTTTTTTTTTCTTGCAAGTGTTTGGGGTGAAAATCCATGGCAGGCCAGCCCCAAGCTAGTCTATGTCACTGCCAGTGAGCTACAACATCCCCAGACCTGCTGCCACTTCCTACGCAAGTAATTTGAATTATCTCTATAGAGAGACTCTCACATTAGTCTACTTTCAGTAATTTCAGAAGAGTTGCTAACATTGGCACAAATCAGTTATGGCAAGTCATTTTTGAGAAGCACGGCACAGTGAATGTTCCTAAAAAGAAGGTGTTGAAAACTTCAGTTGGTTTTCAGGTCAGCATTTCTAGACTAGTATTTGTTGAAAATGCTTCAAACTCTTCTTTCAGATGTTTTTTTTTTTTTTTTTTGGACTTTTCATGGGCTTGAAAACATCTAAGGAAGCTGGCTGGTCCTTATAAATATATAGCCAAGAGAAGGATGGATATGACTCTCTGAAATGGATGTAAATCCTGAACGTGAATTATATTGTTGATGTTAAGACAACGAGTTCATGGCTTGATGTACCAAAAGGACATCCCAACATATTGTTTTCCTCCCAAGTTAACACTTGACTTGTTGATGAGTCACATATGAGGTTCGAAGGAGAAGATGCACAAGTCATCACTGGTTTTGTAAGCATGCAAGTTCCAAGCCCATAGGCCACCATGCATGATTAGACCTGTTGTTATTTACACTTACATGGCCAGAGCTGTATCACTGTCTCAAAGTTGCCAAATGAGAGTAGCTTGTTTTCCTCTCCAGCACCTGTATCGAATGACCAGCTTTCAAGTGGGCTTCCCGGAGCCTTTTCAGTATCTGAACATGCGAGTCCAAAACTCTTTAGTCCTACTACTAAAAAGGATACTCACTGTAACACTGTTTTTCTGACCATTAAATGGACAATAAGATGACCCTGGTGTGCAAAGAACAGGACTCATTGAAGATGTAATGCCTGTTGGTGAATGACACTTTTCTAGGTTTCATGGGCCATGGGGAGGAATCAGCCCAAACACCTTGAAATAGCACTTAATTCATAGTTTACTTAAGGACACATGTGGCTTAGGGAGAACTTCTTTCCTCTGAAAGTGTTTCTTCAAACGAGATGAGAGTTGAAAAGAAGGTATTGAGAACACTAAGTAAAATGGCTGTGCTTTGTGGAACTGGCAGGATTCCTCAATACATGTAACAATGTTTGTCACTGCCTTTGGACCTAACACGTATCAGTGTATATGAACAGAAGCACAGTAAGAAAGATAGCTGGCATAAAACACCAAGGGGAAGGGGCTAAGCTGCCTTACTAGGTTTACTTTTTTCACTCTGGTGGCACTTTCTGTTGTCTGTATGAACAGAGTTTCCAAGTACTTTCCCACTTAGGAGGCCTCTCTGTTATTCATACAGTTGAACTACCAGGGAGAAATGGATCAGTTTACCACCTGTGAGGCCTTTTCTTCCACATTTTCTGCCCATTGCATGCTTTGGTTTTTTCAAGCTCTTCCTACAAGCCCCCCTAATCCTGATCTCTCCTTAGTCCTTATGATTTCTTTAAGTTTCCCCTTTGCTCCTGTTCATGGAGTCCTGTGTACAGATATTATACCTGATTCTATTAAACTCTACTTAATCCTTTCTCACCTCTGTGCTCCTTTTACCAAGTCACTCCTTAACACTTAGTGTAACCCTTTGAATTTTTTGTCCATTGTCATTTAAAAAACTCTTTAAAAATTGAACCATTTCGCATGCAGATACAGTCTTCTTGGTCTGCTATTAATCCTTCACTACTGACATTTAAGTTATTGAAATGTACACTTCCAGACCATTTTCAGCACACATACAAACTTACTTCCAAATGGCCATACTCGTTTGCTGTTCAGAAATGTGGTTGCTCATTATCTTGTAGTTGGCTGTCCCTGGAATTATCTAAAAGCCCAATAACGTTCATAATACATCTTTATATTTGTGTTGTGCTTTATACCAGAGTCAATATAATCCTGAAAACACATATTGCTTTTAGATTTCTTAACATAGCCTGTAGAGTCAGGAAAGTTAAGCCTTTTCCATGGGCTCACACCAATACTATGTGGCTGGTCTGTAACTATAATCTATAAAGATGCCTGATGGTGCTGAGCTCTACTAGTGCTGTCAGTCGGGTGGCAGCCCAAGAGAAAAACTGGGTCTCATGCTACCTTAAAACCACATAATGAAAGAGCCTTTTTAATGTTATTATAGGGTAAACAGTGAAATTGATTTAATTTTAGATTTTTTGGATTAATCAAATATATGGTCATTGCTTTATTATTGATCACATATAAACAGGTCTGGTTTCATGATATTTTCTACTGTGTGTTGGAAGCAAAAACAAAACGTTTTCCTTTTACTAAAAGTTTTAAAAGATGGTCATGACATAGGGATTCAAATTGATTACTGTGCATAAAATAGCAAGAAAACAAACACTTTTTTGGTTCAGAAAAATAATTGAAAATGTATATGATAATTACATATATATAATCTTTGATACCAGTAAGTGAAGGCCAAATATTTGCCTATGACAAAGCAATTAATTATGTCTTGCTCTAGACATTTTTTCCATCAAAATATATTAGAACTTTATTTTCTTTAAGCCAAAGACCATTATATATTTGTCAAGCTCTTCAAGGTGTTTCTCACATGATTTCTTTGACTGGGCCTATCACAAATTATCATTGTTTTAATTATTTAAAAAAGATGAAGAGTTTTAGTTCACCACCATCATGAAAGAGAGAAAATCACAGGGCATTAAAAAGAAAATGAATCTACATGTGCCAACATATGCCATGGTAAATTTAGCAATTAACAACAGATTTTTGTGTTGAGAAACTCTACTAGTGTTCCTGAAAACTTGAAAGTGGCTATCAAATATGCCTGTGTGTGGTTAGGAGAGACTTGAGCTTCTATTACTAGAGTCGGGTTGTCAAATGCCCAAAGAATTCCTTATGGAGCAAAAGGTCATAATGTCAGTACTCTTTCAGTGTTCTTTAGTCTATAGTGTGTATGTGTGTGTTTCTTCTTTTAAACTAATTTCCAAGCTATTTTTTTTTCTGACTTAAATTTATTATAAGAATTTTGATGAATGGAGAATTGGTACTATATGGAATCTGCCCATATTAGTCTATAGTCTCTCGTGATTATTCAGTAAAAACACCTTCAACACTGCCTTATCTGAAGCAGCCACAGAAGAACCGGATGCATTTATTGATTGGTTTATGTATTTATTTATTTTTGGTGTTAAGATTTTTGAGTTCTTTATATATTCTACAGATTAGTGCTGTATCTGATGAGCATGTGGTAAAAATTTGCTCCCATTCTGTAGACTCACTGATTTTTTCTTTAATTGAGAAGCTTTTCAGTTTAAATCCATCCCATTTATTGAAGTAAACCAATCACAAAAAAAAACAAATGCTAAATGTTTTCTCTGATATAAGGATGCTGATTCATAATGGGAATAGGGGGCATGGGAGAAATAGACAAACTCTAGATAGGGCAAAGGGGAGGGAGGGGAAGCAAGGGGGCCTAGTGTTAGGAAAGGTAATGGAATGAGATGGAGATTATTACTCTAAGTTCGTGTATGCATACACGAATGGTGTGACTCTAACTTGTGTACAACCAGAGATATAAAAAATTGTGCTATATATGAATATGAATTGAAATGCATTCTGATGCCATATATAACACATTAGAATAAATTTTTAAGAAATAAAATAAAAATTTAAAAAAATAAAATACCAGATGCAGGCTTTAGATAAATCTCAAAGGCAGCAAAGCTGTTTCCTGAAACCTCATTAAGAACAAATGCTAGTAAGGTTAGCTAATCCCCAAAAAACAATTGCTGAATGTTTGATTTATGGAGGCTGACTCATAGTGGGGTAGGAAAGGGAAGCAAGGGAGGAATAGATGAATCCTAGATAGGGCAGAGGGTGGGAGGAAAAGGGAGGGGGCAGGGGATTAGCAAGCATGATGGAATGTGATAGACATCATTATCCAAAGTACACATATGAAGACATGAATTAGGTGTCAACATACTTTATATACAAACAGAGATATGAAAAATTGTGTATATATGTGTAATAAAAATTGTAATGCAAAAGAAACAAAGCACATGCATAAAGACATGAATTGGCATGAACGTACTTTATATACAAAGCTATGAAAAACTGTGCTCTATATGTGCAATGAGAATTGTAATGCAAAAAAAAAACAAATTACATCTAGTAAGAATATCATATGTTCTATGCATGTATAATCATATCAAAATGAATTCTACAGTCATGTATAACTAAAAAGAACCCATTAGAAAATACCATTAAAACAACAATAATAACAACAACAACAACCAAAAAACAAATGGTGATATATTTGCTGAATGCTGTGGGATTTATTTAAGTCCTGTGTTCCCACTAGATATGAAAAAAAATTATATTATTACTATTCCTCAAATATATGAAATATATTCTGTGATTGCTAAGAATTTTATAGCTATTCTAATGAATTTGTGATAAAATAGTGAAAACTCTCCTCATCCCACTATGCTATGTATTAAGTGTTGGTAACTCCCCAGTTCATATGTGGAAGTCCTAAAGTGATAACTTATTTGGAGGAAAAACCTTTAGGAGGCAGGAAGTTTTGATTAGGTCATTTGGAGAAGGTCCCCTAATGGGATTGTTATCCTATTAAAAAGAGGAAGAGACCTGACCTCTGTTTTAATATATGCACCAAAGAAAGGTCATGCAAGGAAATAACTATTAAGTGACTAATAATCTACCTCTGGCATATCTAGCTTTCTTGAAGTTGCTCAGAATTTTCTCATGTTTATTCACATAATAATCTCTGATTATTCAATAAATACATCTTCAACACTGCCTCATCTGAAGCAGCCACAGAATAAAGTTGCAAAAATGAGGACTGTTTTAATAATGAATCAACAACTACTTTTAGTATGGCTTTTTATCTGGGGCTAATGATCAGAACTTTTTTTCACCTTGTTTTGTATTACATCTTAATTTGTCCAACACTATCTTTTTCATCCAGAAGTCCAAATGGTGGTCTCATATTTTATTTTTGTATTTCCAGAAGTTCTAAAGGGCACCTGTTTCTGTTGTTAGTAAGTACTCACATCCAACTTAGCTTATATGTTAAGTCTAATTATTCTTTTATTGAAAGATCATCTGTTTATTTTCATGAACAGAATGACACCATGATTTCTGGTTATTAAGAAATTAGGTCTTAAAATGGAGCAATCTATATTGTTCGAGTCTCAAAGAATATGTAAGCTAGAGTAAGAATCACCCATATATATTATTATAATGACTTCAGATCAGTAAATCAGATGACACGCTTCATGAAAATGTAGACCCTAAACTTAAACTAAAATAAAATTTCTCATGTACATCACAATTATAAGTAGCCAAAGAGTTTTATATTTAAGACCAAAGAGGGTTCCTAATAATGCATTTTTTCTTGTAAATGTGTATATTTTTCTTCAGTCTCCCAGTGCATTCTGGAGAGTAAAAAAGCAGACTGTTTCATTTCAGTAGGCAGGGATACAATAGCTCTCAGAGATATTCACTATTAACACTAATGACAGTGAAAGTATTTTGGAAAATTTTACAATAATTGCTATTTATATAATACAAAATTTAGCTTTTCAAATACCTTATCATAGTACACATATAAAAAAGTTTATGGAATAAAATAAATAAAAAAACAAATAAAAAATTAGTAACATCAAATATTTGTTCCCAGAATGTAGGCTGCCTGTTCGCCTCACAGATTATTTCTTTTGCTGAGAAAAATACTTTTTAGTTTAAGTCTATTCAATTTGTTGATTCTTGGTTTTAATTCTTGTGCTATAGGCATCTTATTAACAAAGTAGGGGCCTAGCCCACATGATGAAGATTAAGGCCTACTTTTTCTTCTATTAGACGCAGAGTTTCTGGTTTAATTCCTAGATCCTTGATCCATTTTGAGTTAACTATTGTGCATAGTGATAGAGATTCAATTTCATTTTGTTGCATATGGATTTCCAGTTTTCCCAGCACCGTTTGTTAAAGATACTATCTTTTCTTCAGTACATGCTTTTGGCACCTTTGTCTAATTTTTACCCCTCACACATCAGATAGAGCTCTAATCTCTAGATTATATAAGGAACTCAACAAGTTAAGCACCAAAAAAACAAATAATCCCATTAATAAATGGGCCAAGGACCTAAAGAGACACTTCTCAGAAGAGGATATATAATCAATCAACAAATATAGGAAAAAATGCTTATCATCTCTAGCAATCAGAGAAATGCAAATCAAAACTACTCTAAGATACCATCTCACCCCAGAAAGAATGGCAGCCATTATGAAGTCAAATAACAACAAGTGCTGATGAGGATGTGGGGAAAAAAGATACACTCATTCACTGCTGGTTGGACTGCAAATTAGTGCAGCCAATTTGGAAAGCAGTATGGAGATTCCTTGGAAAGCTGGGAATGGAACCACCATTTGACCAGCTATTCCTCTTCTCAGACTATACCCAAAGGACCTAAAAACAGCATACTACAGAGACATAGCCACATCAATGTTTATAGCAGCACAATTCACAGTAGCTAAACTGTGGAGCCAATCTAGATGTCCTTCAGTGGATGAATGGATTAAAAAAAATGTGGCATTTATTCACAATGGAATATTACTCAGCACTAAAAAAGAATAAGATCATGGCATTCACAGGGAAATGAATGGCATTTGAGCAGATTATGCTAAGTGAAGTTAGCCAATCCCAAAAAAACCAAATGCTGAATGTTTTCTCTGATATAAGGGGGGGGTGACTCAAAGTGGAATAGGGAGAGAGAGCATGGGAGGAAAATTACCTCTAGATAGGGAATAGGGGTGGGAGGGCAAGAAAGGGAGAAGGGGAATAGCTAGGATGGTAGAAGGAGAGGGTCATCATTATACAAAATGCATGTATGAAGATGTGAATTTGGTGTCAATATACCTTATATACAAACAGAGATATGATAAATGGTGGTATAAAGGTGTATTAAGAATTATACGCAAAAAAAATATAAGAAAGCCCATGTGTAATGGCATAATTTGGTGTGAACATACTTTATATACAGAGTTACAGATAATTATGAATTTAATGCACTCCAATATTGTCATGTATGTAAGAAATAAATAAAAAAAGAAAAAAAAAGTAACACCAAATAAATGAAATTTATATGAAGGACATTTTGTATTTAGGAAATCCATTAGAGTGTGGAAAAGAATGTTTTCAAAAAATATCACTACCACATAGGCCTAAGGAATCTAGAATTGATAACTTGAAAAAGGCAGAGGCAAAGAGTATTTTTTTTAAATGTGATAATGACATGTACGTATGATACAAATTAATATAATGATATGTTTATGTGTGTGTGTGTGTGTGTGTGTGTGTGTGTGTGTGTGTATATATTCATTCATTCATTCCAAGTCACTCAGATAATTTTTTAAAAGAGTATAAAATTTTCTGCAGAGGAAATGTAATTTAATGAGTAACCTTATAAATGCTTAAGATATTTCAACAGGTATAGATTGATCTAAGTATTTAAATATACACATGTAGATATACATAAATGAAAACATAAGTAATATTATAATTATGATATGCATTAAATTTAAAAGAATTTCAACACATTATTGATAAAAATTTTTACATGTACATATATAATGTACTCTTATTCTTCCACTCTTTCTTTGATATGGAGAACAGATGCTCAATAAGGTCTTTCTACTCATTTGTTCTCTATTCATTTGTGTTTCAAGGATTACTAAAGACTTGTGAGGTGTGTTCAGTAACATGAGTTTAATTCTGTTTTAACTTTTCATAATTAAAAGAAGCTAAATCATGTTTTTTATAGTTACTTCTATTTAATATTTGTGTTCTCTAGGTCTTCATTCCTTTAGGGTCATGGTCTTCAACAGCATCTTGGGGATTATTAGCTTCATCTCTCCTTTATCCTCAGTTGTTTTATTTTTAATTTTTCAAAACACAATAAAATAAAACCACTCAAATTATTTTTTTAAAGCACAATAAAACAAAACCCAACCTTTATAAGCATGATTAGCATTTATTTCAGCACTCACTGTGCTTCAAGCATTGGGTCTGATTTACTTCAACCTGCCTAGCAACCCTAGGCAACGCACAGAATATTACATCCTTTGAGGTACAGAGAACTGAGATAATGTTCACAACACTATCAGAACTGGGATTTGAATCCTGACTAGATCCACGATTTGTCTGCTTAGCCACTCAGTTCCATTGCCTCAAATGCAAAAATGAAGACAGTAATGTTTTTTTCTTCCTGTGGTATATAAGTTTGCCATAAATGTAATGGCTTAAAAAATGAATATTTATTGTGTCACAAAGTTCATGGGTCAGGAATTTGGGCAAATTTGGCAGCTTCCTACTCAGGAATCACAAGTTTGCATGGAGGGGGTCAAGGGGCTTTGTTCCCATCTGGAACTCTAGGTAATTTTCCAGGCCCACATTGTCGTCGATGGATTTCAGTTTGTTGTGGTTGTAGAGTTGAGGTCACAATTTTCTTGCTGAGTGTTAGCCAGGAGTTGCCCTCAACTCCTGGAGGGCCAATTAGTTCAAGTCCACCTGACCTTATCAGACTATCTTACAAACCAGTAGCTTACTTCTTCACAACCAGCTAGAGAATTTCTCTCTCTAGCTACTCTGCATGGAATCAGATGAAATTCCATCATCTTTGTCACCTTATGGTGGCTAGAAATGAGCATATGCACTCAAGGAGAGAGAGACAGGGAGAGTCTGACTAAACTACAACATACAATTTGACCTACCACACAGATTTCTCTTATTCTCTAAAACCTTGTACTTTCTTGCAACTTTTAGTCCAGCTTCATCATTACAGAAGAGGCTCTATTTGCTGAATTTTTTCAGCTTCTCTTGAGTGTTCCATCCTATGTTTAACCTTTGCTTTCAGTTGGGTAATATGTTTTATTAATGTTGCTTTGTTTATAGCCTACATTCTAATTTGC
This sequence comes from Callospermophilus lateralis, assembly GCF_048772815.1. Lineage (NCBI taxonomy): Eukaryota > Metazoa > Chordata > Mammalia > Rodentia > Sciuridae > Callospermophilus > Callospermophilus lateralis. The sequence continues at coordinate 609,574 of NW_027510358.1, forward strand.
CATCTTCTACCATTAATTTTTCTGATATTGTTTGATCATCCTGTGACATTTTTTTATAAGGTCAGTTTTATCTTTCTAAATTGAATGCTAATTCATTGAACCTACAATATACAGTATTATTTGAAAATTTTTCTTTCTTTACATTCTGTATTATCTTATCCTGGTTTATTTTCCTTCCTAGGACTTGTTCCCCTTCTTGTTTTTATATTTATTTTTAAAGAAATCAACGCTATGCCATTTAATATTATTGAGCTCAAGATTTCCTTGAAAGACTTTGTGACTTCTTATTGTTCCTATTTCCTTGGTAGATTCCAGTGCAAGAATTCCTAAAACTCAAACCCTAAATGAACATTTCACCCAACTCAGGCATTTTATGATATTAATGACTCTTCAGTGTGTTTCCATGTAATTTAGTCACTTATCTGGATATCATAAAAGTTCACTCAGCATATAGAAACACCTCTTTAAAAATGTTGCAAATTGTTTTGGTATGTAAATATTCAATTTTATTTTCAGCACATGAAAATACATTAATTGTTAATGACTTGATGCATAACTGTCTGAAAATATATATTGATATCACACATCAATGAAGTAATTTTTAATTAGCATAAGTTGAACAATTAAACAAATTGCTACATAATAACTTCATTGATATGATCCTTATATCTCACAGAAACACTACATTAAACCAAAAATCATGTATTTTATATAGCTGAACAAGCTAGCATACTCCTGTAATCCCACAGACTCAGGATGCTTAGGTCCCAAGTTCAAAGTCAGCCTCACCAAATTAGCAAGTCCTCAAGTAACTGACCCTGTCTCAAAATAAATAAATAAATAAATAAATAAATAAATAAATAAATAAATAAATAAATAATAAAACAAAATAAGAAGGGAAGGGTGGGGATGCAGTTAGTGATAGAGCGCCCCTACATTCAATGCTCAGTACCCCCCCAATAAAGAGAAAGTGCTAAATATAGCCGTTTGGCACTAATTTATAACTATCTATGAAGACTAGTAGAAGTAAAAAGCCAAATAACACATTTTTTTTACAAAAACATCAATTTACTAAGAGAGAATTAATTCCTTAGTCAAAAATACAAGTATCAAAAATACATAATAAGGCTGGGATTGTGATTCAGTGGCAGAGCACTTGCCTTGCACATATTGAGGCACTGGGTTCCATCCTCACCACATAAAAATAAATAAATAAAACAAAGGTATTGTGTCTATCTATAACTAAAAAAATATTTTAAAAAATACATAATATATATGAGTCTCTACAATAGAACCAAGATAATTTATTGAAAGATTTTCTAAGACTTTATATATTTTCTTCTTAAACCCAGCCTTTCCCTCCATTTCCAAATATGATAAACTAAGCCATTTTGACTAATATTCTTTGATAACATACCCACACCTTATTGTAGTACATAAATCTAGTCCCAGTAAATATACCATCAGCTAATATATTAAACCATTTTAATCTATTTATATTTATTACATAAACTTGTTTCTGGAATCCATCAAATGCATACTTAATAGTATGACCCCTCAAATGCAGACCATAGCATAAGGTCATATTGCTTAAGTAAAGAAGACTTAGAAATTCAGAGTTTTTTGTCATGTAGCCTAGGGAGAGGAAAAAGGTTCAAAGTATTTTAGCAGGGTATTATTCAGAATAGTAATACAGTAAAAGTTTATAGGCTTATAGAACTTTGGAGACAATGGAGTAATAAGAGGAAAAAGTAGAAATTTCTCTTCTTATATTGTATTAAATATGTCATGTCAACTGGAAAATATAGTTTCCTCTGGTTTCTTAGGACTACCCCTCTGTGATCTGCTAAAGGAGTAACTCACTTTGCAAACATGATGCTTGACAATATGCAGAAGGTATCAGTCTATTTTATGGAAATTGACTCCAAGATGCAATAGCAGTTTTCAATAGAAAATACACTTTTACTCTACACACACACACACACACACACACACACACACACACATCACACAAATTTTATTTTCCAGTGAGTGCCCTTCCAAGGAACCCTCCCTTTTAATAAAAATAATAAGCTATTGACAGATCATGAAAAACATTACCATGTTAATGCATACCACTGTGATTATTCTCATAAGAAGAAATAACTTCTTTGTGTTTTTTTTTTTTTCCCCTGGTAGGTTTTGATATATTATATGTTGACCTTTCATCTCCCAGGAGTCCTGAATATGGGGAAAAAGTCATCTGACCTTGTATGACACCAATTAGCCATTTCTATTGTATTAAATATCTCATGTCAACTGGAAAATATAGTTTCCTCTGGTTTTTGTGCCCTTTAAAAGAATTGTGTCTTTCTTAACAAAATGTGAAATAAGCAGTATGAAACAAAATGATCACTTAATAAAAGGACACCCCGTTGTGATTATTTTTCATTACTAATTAGAAATAACAAGATTTCAAGATTTGTTAATATCATTTACCTCAATTTTTTTGTTGCTTTGTACATATGAAAGTTATATTCACAATTGGGATTTTAGACAATGAATTCATAACTGGAGTAAGCAAAATGCAGCACATATTACAATATCTTTTGAGTATTTTGAAGCATGAAACTTTGCCATTTTCATATGATCATTATCAGTGATGGAGCTGGATAGGTGACTTGATATACAGTATATTATTGCTGTCAAATTTAGACACAGAATTTGACAGGACATTACACGTACAATTTTTCACAACTGAAACAGAAACATTTTTGTCCTTCCATTCTTTGTTCTAAGACACTTTCGAGCATATATCTGATGTGATGTGTTGCAGATGTCCAGAATGTTAGCAGAGTTATTCTTTGTAGTTTCATCAGAAGTAAAGCCAACTGGGAAATTAGACTCTTGCAGAAATAGACAAATCCTTGATTAAGAGCATGAATTTTGTTTTGCTTTGTTTCCAAATACTGACATTAGGAGAGAAAGAGGTTGAACACTTTTTTTTTTTTATTTCAAAAGGATACTGTTTACGATCAGACCAAGTATGAACTTCCCCCCTCATTAATCCAATTTATTTATCTTCATGAGCTCTATTGCTTGTGAGTACTACTGTTTTGGGATCCATCAGTTACTTAAGTGAAAGGATTCAATCAGTATGGAGAACAAAGCTCTACCTTCTAAAGTACAAATATCTGATACTATAATTCTAGATCTTCTAGTTTGCTTTTGTAGTTAACAAGATATAAATAATAAAGTTGACTATTTTTCAATATATTTTATATTAATGTTTCATGAAATAAACACAGAAGAACTTTCATCATTTATATATCTAAGTATTATCTAATTAGACATTTATTTCACTCTAAAATATATTTCTAGCTTTCTGTTTTGTTGCTGCATGTTTTGACTTATTTACTATATAACATAAAATGAATACAGGTTTGAGTTCAATCACTTGAAGTCTATTTTTTTGCCATGATTTATATTAAACATCAGTTGTATATAAAAAATAACAAAAAATGAACAGCGTTTTTTTATTTTTTTATTTATTTTTTTTTGTATTTTGTTAAATGCTAAGTGATATCGTTTGGCCCTCATCAGGGATGTCTACCATTCAGCAATATAATACCACAATTTTCTTGTGTGTCACTTTCTGCTGCTAAAGCATGTGCCCTGGTTTTCACTGACATTGAATTATTACCTACAGCTATAAATATTGAATATTTTTTTATTTTATGAGTGTCATTTTACAGGGAGAAGGTATATTAAGCCAGCCTCCCATATGGATAATGGTCTTCCCACCATGCTTTATTAAGTTAGCACACTTGGGTTTATGCTGGTTAATGTAAACTGACCCCTAATCTTCTTATAAACTATTACATTTCATTACAAATTATAGAGATGGAAACCTCATTTTCAGTTTTGGAATTAAAGAAACATTGTATTTTATTACTAAGGAACATATCAGTGGGAAAAAAAAACATTATGATGATTTTGATTGGTTGTAAATTCTTATATTTATTTTTGAAGTTTTGTTAAATTGAAAATAAAGATAAATATAAATATATTTTCTGCTTTTTCAAGTTAACTTTTAAGATCAACTACTAAAATATATTTAATGGAGAAATTCTATTTATTTATTCAATATGAAGTTTAAAGTGTCCTCATGTACTCTCTTTTTTTTTAATTAGTATATAGTTGGAGGTAGACTCATTGAATATAAACTATTTCCTTTGTAACTTTGTAACTTTTCAAAAACAGGATGTATACAATCCCATACGAAAATGTCCAACTTAAAAAAAAAAAAAGAATTTACTGTCATCCCATAAATAAAGAATTATAAAGCAAGTTTATATTTTTTGTATATGACTGTATAAAACGAGGTGACTTTTTTTCTAATGAATGAAAAATAGTCATAATTTGAAGAAATCTATATATGGTTAATTTTAAGTTTTATTTCTTTTTTTAGTTAGTAAGACTCATTTTGACATAATTAAAAAAGCATGGAATATAATTTGCTCAAATTCAATCCCCAGTGTTTCCACTGTCCTTTACTCCCTACCCCTGTTCCATTTCCATTTCTACTGATTTATCTGATATTTAGTTTTAGACTTTTTTCTTGTGGGGGGGATAGTATCTTGTGGATATACATGATGGTAAGGTTCACCATGGTATATTCATAAATGTACATAAGAAAGTACATAGGATTCATTCCTCTGTTCTTTCCTTATATCCAGGTCTTTCTTGTATTTTGATGGAAACCCCCACCCCACTTTTCTCTTTTTCTCACCATCTTTCTATTTTTTCCCCCTACTTATTTTAAACCAGGCACCACATATGAAGAAAAAAAAAAATCTGTCTCTGACTTTCTGACTCTGGCTTATTTCCCTGTCAGATCTCTATTTCCATCTATGTACCAGCAAATTCCATAATTTCATTCTTTTTTATGGCTAAATAAAATATTATTTAGCCATATTTTTTTTGTGTATACATACCACATTTCCTTTATGTATTCATCTGTTATGGGCACCTTGCTTTGTTCCATAGATTAACTATTGTGAATTGTCACTATGAACATTGATGTGGCGGAGTCACTATTGTATGATAATTTTAGATCTTTGGATAAATATTAAGGAGTAATATAGGTGGCTTATATGGTGGTTTCATTCCTCACTTTTAGAGAAAACTCCACACTGCTTTTCAAGAATGGTTGCACTAATTTGCAGTCTCACAAACAATGTATATGTGCCTTTTTTTGGGGTTTTTCCCCAAAACCACAACAACATTTATTATTATCTGTATTCTGATAACTGCCATTCTGACTGAAATGAGATGTTAGTGTAGTTTGATTTGCATTTCCCTGATTGCTAAAGATGTTCAAGATGTTTTCATATATTTCTTGGACAATGGAATTTCTTCTTTTGAGAAGTGTCTGTTTAGTTCCTATGCCAATTTTTTAATTGGTTTAATTGTTTTTAGTTTTGTTTTCAGCTTCAAGTTTTACTGAGTTTTTTATATACTCAGGATATTAATGCCATATATGAGGAGAAGGTGGCAAAGATCTATTCTGTAGGCTTTCTCATTATTTCTTATTTTCTTTGCTGAGCAGTAGTTTTTGTTTGTCTATTTAGTGTTTTTTTTTAATTTGCTATGATCTCAATTACAGATTTCTGGTTTTATTTCTTGTACTTTAGGAGTCATGTTAAAGTAGTTGGTCCCTTTGCCAACACGTCAGAGTCTTGGGCCAACATTTTCTTCTAGCAATTGCAGTTTCAGATTTAATTCGTAAGTCTTTGATACACTTTGAGTTGACTTTTGAGCACTATAAGAGATAGGGGTCTAGTTTTATTCTTGTATATACAGATTTCCAATTTCCCCCCCCACTGTTTGTTAAAAAAGATATATTTTATTTAATGAGTGTTTTTGACACTTTTGTCTAGTATCAGATAATTGTATTTATTTGATTTATCCCTATGTGTTCTAATCTATTCCATTGGTCTTTGTGTCTGTTTTGGTTCCAGTGACATGCTGTTTTTGTTGCTATAGCTCTATAGTATATTTTGAGGTCTTGTATTTAGATGCTTCTATCATCACTCTTTTTACTCAGGATTTCATTGGCTATTCTAAGTATCTTCTTTTTCAGTTTTTCTAGTTCCATGAAGAATGTTATTGGTAATTTGATGGGGATTGCATTGAATCGCTATAGTGCTTTTGGTAAATACAGCCATTTTTAATAACATGGGAAGTTTTTCCATCTTCTGAGGGCTTCTTCAATTTCTTTCTCCAGTGTTCTATGATTTCCACTTTAGAAGTATTTGGCATCCTTTGTTAGATTGATTCCCGAGTATTTTATATTTTTGAGGTTATTGTGAATGGAATAGTTTTCCTAATTTTTTCCTCCTCCTCCTCCTCCTTCTTCTTTTTAAGCAAGTTTACTACTGGAGCATAGAAAAGCAATTAATTATGTGTGTTGATCTTGTATTCTGCTACTTCACTAAGATTGTTTATCTGCTCTAGATGTTTTCTGATGGAGTTTTTGGGGTCTTCTAAATATAGAATCATATCATCAGCAAATAGAGATAATTTGAGCTCTTATTTATCTATTTATATTCCTTTGATTTCCTTCTCTTGCCTAATTTCTCTGGCTAGAGTTTCAGGAACTATGTTGAATAGGAGTGGTGACAGTGGGCATCATTATCTTGTTCCTGGTTTTAGAGGAAAGTTTTCAGTTTTTTTTTTTTTTTCCCATTCAGTATGATATCGACTTTGGGTTTGTCATATATATCCTTTATGATGATGAGGTAAAATCCTTCTATCCCTATTTTATCCAGTGTTTTAAACATTAATGGGTGCTATATGTTCTCAAATGCTTTTTATTCATCTACTGAGATAATGATGTAACTACATGAATAAGATAAAATGATGGAATTAAATAGAAATTACTTCCTTTCTTTTATTATTTTTCCTTTTTAAGTGATACTGGTGATTGAACACAAGAGTGCTCTACCAATAAGCTACAACCCCAGGCCTTGTTATTTGTTGGAACTGGGTCTTGATATGTTGCTGAGGCTGACCTTGAATTTCCAGACCACCTGCCTCTACCTCCAGCGTCCCTGGGATTATAGAAATGCATCACCACCCCTGACCTGACTTCATATTTATTATTTACTTTTTAATTAAGTTTGCATCATTAATTCTTTTTTGGGAAGGTAAATAGGGATTTAACTCAGGGGCACTCAACCACTGAGCAACATCCCAGCCCTATTTTGTATTTTATTTAGAGACAGGGTGTCACTGAGTTGCTTAGTACTTCATTATTGCTGAGGTTGGCTTTGAACTTTCCATTCTCCTGCCTCTGGCTCCAGAGCTGGTGGGATTACAGGAATATACTACCATGCCTGGCCCTGCATCATGAATTCTTCATGAAACATAGTTTAAGTAAAATTTCTTCATTAGAATGTCATCTTTGCAGGTATGTTTCTTACAGACTATCTACTAATCATTGTGAATTCGGAGAATTATACTGAAGAAATTTTATATTTATGAAAAACTTATCAACAGAAACATTTAATCTGACTATTGAATGAAATATTCCAATACCACATTTTAATTGAATTAAGTTATTAGACCATTTTTGCATTTATTATTTTGATGTTTCTCATAAGTCTTTGACATAAGTAAATTATTATTCAAGTTTATAGATGTAGAAATAAGATATTCAAGATGATGAGTAATTAGGCCATACTGAATGCAGGGCTTTGGTATATATACTGTAAACTGTGATGATAACATATTCTATTTTCCTCTCTCCTGTAATTTAATTCAGAGCAACACAAAATCAACAGTATGTGTATGTTTGATCTTTTATTTATTGATGCAACTCCATATCTCCTTATTTTAATGTTGTTTTATAATTTATTCATTTCCTACCACCTGTGGGCCTTGTACATACAGACCACCAAACATCAGGAAACATGTTGCTTCTTTCTTCAATCAGTAGACTTCTTCAGTGTGACCAGACATGCCATTGTTTTCCATGTTTGATATTAAGCAACTCAAACACAAAATGTATTGGTTTTATTTGGATGTCTGACACTAGATGAGTATTTCATAGTCATAGAGATGATAACTACTCTATTTTTTCTACAACTTATATGTGTCTGTGTGTGTGTGAATATATATATAAACTTTCAACAGCATGGCCTAGGGGTAACAGTTTTTCACATTTTGAATGGTTCAACAATATATTTATACGAGTAACAAGAAAAAATATGAATGTTTTGTTATATAAACTAAATGAGAATGAGAAATGAATTTAGTTTTATATTTGTATTTTTAAGAAACAAGAAACATGGAACATATTTATGAATCATTCACATATCCTGATTGTAAGATATTTTCAAATTTGAGGATGAATTCTCCAACAACTAAGTTGAGCTTTCTGATGTGTCACATGTCTCATAAATGATAATTCATCACACCATTGCTGATGAATTACAAATATGACTGTATTGCAGCAAGCAATTGTCTCTTGCCTAAAAATGATTACTCCTATTACCTGCAAAGTCACTCTACAATTTTAAATGAGAACTGGAGAACAAATATACAGATTGGTTGCCCTATTATGGTGATTGATAAGAATTTAATTATAAATCATATTTTTAATTAAGTTACTCTGTTCAACCAAGTATAACTTATGAAATTTCATGTGTTAAGTATTAAACCAGGCTATAATTGAGTTTGTAGTTTATAAGGGCTCATTGCCCTAGAATGCAGTGGATGACATCAAAAGAGATAGCTCACTAACCTGCCCACTGAAAGAACCTAATAAACACATCCTGCATCATCTATAAATAAAAGTCTGTGTCTGCAGTTTCTTCACTTCTCTTAAAAGTAAAACAGAGGCAAAACCAAAATAAATCAGATTTCAACTTATTTATAAAGACAAATTCAAAGTTAAAATGTACATGGACTTAATAACTGATTTTTCAACTTGTATGTGTATATTTCAGTATAGTTATTATCATTATCATTGATTTATATTTATTGAGGTCCCACTGAGTATTTAGTATTGAAACTGACTGAGCAAAGAAAAAAATAATGAGGTAAAATATTTCTAGAGTCCTAAACTTCACAAAGAGTGTTTTTTTTCATGCATTCATAAATAATATTAAATCAAAGCAATTTACCAAGTTAAAAAAAAGTGAAAATGCCTTTGTGAAAGTCAATATTTCTTTGAGAAAGATGATTTTTATACTGCTTCTTGCTGGGAGCCATCAGCCAAGTAGGTATGACAATCTCCTTGCCAGCTTACTCCCATGCTGTCTAGTGGAAGGACTTCTGAAAGGTGACCTTGCTCAAGTACCAGGGTGGATCCGCATTTAGGGTGTCCCTGGTTTAGCATAATAGGAGATTAGGGTGTTCCCCCTTTAGAATAGGGTGGTTTAGCATAATAGGAGATTAGGGTGTTCCCCCTTTAGAATAGGGCGTATCCTGCTGCTGAGTTCCTCTTGAGTTCTTAGGGTCAGACAGTATATTTTGGGAGACAGAAACCCAGGAGTAGTGGATTTGGGCAGAGAGTGGATTTGGGCAGAGTGTGAATTGGGGCAAAGAACGTGGATTTCCCCAGAACGTGTTTGTAGACGGCCGGTGTGAGTTCGTGAATAAAGAATTGCTGTTTGAATCTACAAGCTGTGTGGAGACTCGTGATTTGTGCCCAGCCAGAGACTGCGACAGCTTCTGATATTTTTCTCCATTAATGCTTGGTCTTAGTTCCCAGAGTGGGGTACTAAACTGATGCCTCTTGAGATCTTTTGAAGGCATACAGTTATGCTTCTTTTTTTTTTTTCACCAAACCTAAATGGCCTTTTTACTTTCCACTGTCTGCTATGGTTTTTAAGTGCTTTTTAAGGCTTACTGACTCTTATCCTAAACAGGAAGCTTCAGTGAATACCGAATGTGTGGTTACAGTCAGGAAAGTCACACTCATTAAAATGATATTCTGAGGTTGTCCATTTATTTCTATTTATGAAATGCATATTGAATTTTCTTATTGTGTAAAAGTCAAAGACTGATTGTTCTGTCAGTACTGGAGTCACAGCTTTTGATGTGAAATTTTGCTCTCATCACTTTGTCTTGCCTAATCATCATAATAAAGAAATCATAATTCTGGTCTTAACCAAGAGTTCCTTTAAAGATAGTTTGCTGCTTGTTATTCTTTAGCTAGAAGGGTATGTGAACAAAAGGTCTGCACTGAGCTACTGCAAAATAAATAAATAAGAGCAGAATTTTTTATTTGTGAACCTATAGATCAACAAAATGACAATGAACTGTAAAATTGCAAAGAATACAGTGCTTTAAATGTTGAACTTCTTTTTTCTGAAAGACAGTAATATACTTCATGCCCCTGACTAGTTTTGTGTCCTTTTAATTAAAATTAAAGTTTCATAAAATTAGGATTATTTTAATATTCACCATTAGGCAAAACACGCTAGTTTATTTTTAATTTTGCGCTAGTTATTGTGAGGTGTGATGCGAGTATTTACAACAATTGCCTAGTCCTCTTTATAGTTAGTGTGATACATCGTATCATTATTAAAAATATATTCTGTCCATCCATTTTAAGAATTACTGAGCAGGACTTATTTTGCCTCCCATTCTGCCAGCTTGGAACCCAGTGTATAGTTGAGGGCTGCTGATTTGCACATGGTTTGAGTGTGTTTCCCAAGAGTTCCTGTGTGGAAATTCCATTCCCACTGTGAGATTTTAATAGGGTGGGAACCTGACCAAGGGGTTTAGAAGTGAGGGCTTTAGAGCTGATTGGATCAAGAGGGTCATTAATGTAGAGTGAGTGAATACTGATGACTTCATAAGAAAAGAAGGGGGGAGGGGACCAGAAAATTATGCCCTGCTACCAGCCCTATGATGACCCATGCTGCCTGATGACTCCGACAACAGGAAGACCGTTAGCACCAGATATTCTCCCTCATCATCACACCAGAACTAGGAGCTAGAATTAACCTCTTTTCTTTGAAATGTTACTGCACGTCAGGCAGTTAGTTTGAGTAATAAAAAACAGACTAACTTTTGACCATTGACTGGTGGTAAATAAATCATTTTGGGTAAACAGATTGTTAGGGTCATTAGTCACCACTGTTCAATTTAGCCAGAGCTAAATAATACTGGAAAAAAATATTGAAGATCCTATATAAATTTTTTATTCTTATGTTTCTTTGGTATAGAGTTAAATAATAAATGCATGTATACTCAGTAAATGCCATGAATTTAATTCCTAGGGTTTTGCTTGTCTATTTGAATGCCAAATAGGTATGCTCTGTTTTAAAATATATGTGATAATTTTCCTCTATAAATAGCAAGTAAGGACCTTTACTCTATGAAATTCTCTATTGAATTCTTAAAAAGAAAAGTCACTCAATTTCTAAAATGATTGATGTGTGTGTATATATATATTATGTATAAGTATATATATTTTATATGACATTGAATAAATATATAGATATAGGTATAATCTATTGAATATACTAGAATATTCTTTTGCAATTTTTCTCACCCAGGGTAATTAAATAAATTCATGCTAATAGGAAACATCTTTTAATTGTTTTTATAATATGTACTAATTTTAAATTATTCCCTATGTGAAACCTATCACCTATAATCAATTTTGCTTTTATCAATTTATATTGTCTAGTTTCTTTACAGGTACTGGCTGATTCTGTTTGATGTACATGTTTCTCATTTTTTCATTTTAACCCTTTTTTGGTTAAAATAAGGGCAGACCCAAGTGGGTTTAATTCCTGAGGAGCTTATTTAGTTGAGGTCTGTAGCCTCGAGAATTTGGACTCAATTTTCATTGAAATGTTTTTTCTTTGCCAAGCCTGATTTATATTACACGTCAATCTTCATTTATGAAGAGTAGATAAAATCACATGATTCCAAATAACTCAAGGATTTATCATCTTGGCAGAACCCTAATCACCCACTAAAATTGATGCAGTCTTTGTCAACTAAAAACTGTGTAAAAAGTCCTCTATTTTCTTATATACAGTTTAACAAAGAATTCCTCTCTCACTTTTATATTTTGGAGAGTAGACTAACTTCCTAAGCAGTAGTTAATAACCTAGGTGAGATTTCCAACTAGTTCATTATTACTTTTAAATTATTTACATCCTTGACACTAAGAGTGTCACTGATTACGTTTTTTTGATTTTTGCAAGATCTCTCTCTCTCTCTCTCTCTCTCTCTCTCTCTCTCTCTCTCTGTCTCTCTCATATGACAAATTGAAATCAGATATGCTTTTTCACAAAGAAACACTCTCAGCCTTTCATAAATTATTCTATAAAGAAAAAGGGTTTTGCTGTTTTTCTTAGAGCCTCACTAAGTTACTGAGGCTGGCTGACTTTAATCAAATGTTATAGAAGTTTGATATATATATAGTGAATATAGAGGGTAGTGTTCATTTGACTCTTTCTCTTGGGGTTCGTGCCAGAGTTACCTTCTTCTTTTATTACTACCTTATTTCTGCCTCCAAAGAAACTACCCTTTACCCTCATACTACCATTGATCCACCATTAGACTTTTTAAATCTGAACTCTTCAGCTGGTCATTCTTTCCCCTCTTTCCTTCAGAGCACTTTTTTTCTCTACCCGTACCTGTTCCACCAATACTTTTTCATGAATACTCCCTACTACATACTAAATATCCACCAATTTCACATCCTGTCCCATCCCTGTTCTGATTTTCCATGGATCACTTTCAGATCCCCTCCACCCAGATATCAATAGTCCAGAGTAAGGTCAGGCCAGGGTGTTATATATGCAGGTTTTTCAAGTCATTTACATAAAAATAAGCCTATTATTTGGGATGTATTCTGTCTTAGGTTAAAAAAGAAAATCTACAGACTGCACTGTTAAACTGAATTGTTTAAAATTCATTAATCTCAATAATTGGAAAAAGAAATTCTATAAAAAGGAGAATAAAGAAAAGAACATAATACATAAAAGCGACAAATTTGAAGACACACCAAGTGTATATATCAAAGAGTGTCACATATTGATGCTTTCAAAGGACAAATTAATTTGAAATAAATGTCGTTAATGTGAGATGTAGTAATCATTTATTAATTATATATAATGGTAGTATATATGTATATGTACAAAATGCATCTAATATAATTATGAGTATACATTGCAAAAAATGAACTCTACAGTATATATTTTTTTTTAATTTTGCTGAAAACACTATAAATAGCCTTGTCTGGGTTTATGTATTATCAAATGTTCAGGATACATTTTGTACTTTCTAAAGTTTACAACTGACCAACCCTGGCTTTCCAAGCCTCTTCCTAGACCCTGCATGGCCAGGGGCCAGAGACTTACCTGCCTAGATGGAACCACCACTAACTATAACCTGTGAACCTCAACCAATGATTCCTCCCTGAAACCACTGAGGCCCTCATTTCCTCCATTATCAGACATCCACTCCACTGACCTCAAGGCACTGTCCTTTTTGCCTTCTTCCCAGTAGCCCCCAAACACCTGGGATCCTGTAGTTATCAACCAATTGGAAACGTTTTATGAAATTTCAGTCCTCTTTTCTTTTACAAAAGTCTTGATTTAGACTTCTCTAACGTTATTTTTAAATATTCATATACATTGAGATGGGTTTGGTTTCTAATTGCCCTTTCATGGTATATATATCGCCTTACTTAGCATCCATTTACTATGTCTCACTTTATTTTTTCATCTCATGAAAGCAAGGTTGGTGTCCTGCTCCTGTAATTCACTTTAAAGGCACACATGTTATTGGCATTAGGAATGGTTCATTTATCTAAATTTAGAAAAACATTTTCAGTAACCAGGTCAATAGAACAAGCAAATATATGAATTGAGTGATAAAACAATATCACCAAATATGTAAACCTCAGGAGGGAAGATTCAGTGTTGAAGATGAAAAAATCAAGAGGAAAATATATTCAGTAAACATTAACTGCCCTTTGAAGAAACAAACTTAAAAATATCACTGACAACATACCTTTCCCACAGCAGTTAAGATTTCCCATGGCCAACCAGAAACTCAAAACCTCCCTACTCTTCTCCAACTTTAACTTACACCAACTCACTCACCACACCAACTGAGTGGAAATAGAAGATAAGATGTGCATTCCACATTACCATGGTGACTGGTCAACATGGAACTTTCATTGTGAGCACATGCCACATTCTGAGCTGCTACTATTAGAAAGTGTATTTTCATGTCCAAGTGTGTTGTTGAATAGTTTGTGTATTGCTTCAAAAACTGAAACCTGGAACTATATATTAATATTTGTTGTTAATAAAAATAAGTTAAATTAGAAAAAAAGGATTTACTCCCAAAATTATTTCATTGATCAAAAAATCATGGGATGAAAGGGATGCATAGCTATAGTTTTGAGAATCAAAGAAGATTCCATTTCTGGTTTGTAATTCTAAACCAACACATGTCTCAATCTTTCTGAACCTCCAAACGTTTGTAGATAGAGAAATTAAAATGTCTTTTTGATTCAGAATGAAAATGTATACAAAGTATTATCTTTTAAGAGTTGAGGAAATTTTCAGGAAGGAGAAATT